>NC_081571.1:80665778-80965778 GCF_022355385.1 Mustela nigripes | reverse complement strand
CCAATTCGGGACCCGATCCCAGGACCCTGACATCATGACCTGAGCTGAAGGCAGACACTTAACTCACTGAGCCACCCAGATGCCCCCTTAAGATCCTATATTAAAAAGCATCAAAATGCCTCTCTGATTCCATTTCTTATGTCCCTTATGCTCACTGCTTCATTCAGCCTTTCTACTGCTCAGAGATATACCAAGAACACTCCAAACCTAGGTCCTTTGCAAACAGAGAGACACGGGGTCAAAAGAACAAGGCAGAGATGATTCAAAGAATTTTGTTCACAGTAGCTGAGTTAACAGTGTTGTCTTTTATTTGGATGGTGAAGAGGTAGTCTCTTTTAAGATTTTTATTAGGGGGGGGCACCTGGGTGGCTCAGTAAGTTAAACCTCTACCCTCAGCTCAGGTCATGATCTCAGGGTCCTGGAATCGAGCCCCGCATCGGGCTTTCTGTTCAGCAGGGAGCCTGCTTCGCCCTCTCTCTCTGCCTGCCTCTCTGCCTACCTGTGACCTTTGTCTGTCAAATAAATAAATAAAATCTTTAAAAATAAATAAAATTTTTATTAGGGAAAAATGTAAACATAACCCCAAATTAGAAGGACAATAATATAAAACCCCACATATTCGTCTGTGATGAGAGGAACCACCCTCCTAAGTGGGTGTCTAGGATTTCACATATGGTAGCCCTCCCCACGTCCCAAGTCTGGACCCTTAGGGACCTGAGCGTAGGATTCCCACCCCCAGTTTCCACCTCGTTTTTTCCTGGGACACCTTTTAAAATAACCAGTCAGCGTTGAGTCTCTGAAATTTAGAGACCTCTGGCCACAACTACCTTGTAAGTAACAGGTGCTGTCCTCCTGCTCTCTATCTATCTCCTGCTCACTCGTGACCTGGGACCGCCCTTCCCCTGGTTTGCTGAGCACCCTCAGCCCCCCACCCTTATTTGGGGGATCTGCAAGTAACACATCTTATGACTTTACCTCCTTTGTGTGGCTCTGCTAAAACTGTGCCTTCAGTCAAGGTTACCCGGAGTTTCCTTTACCCTAAAGTGGGAGATGGGATGCGGAGGGAGCTACCTGCCCACCTCATCTGGCCTGTGCCCCCTCAAGCAGCAGGCCATGATCTGCAGTTCGTAATCTAATACTCCAGCTCTGGCTTCTCAGGACATCCTCACCCAGTTGAGGCGATCAGCGGCTCACTGAGCTTGTGTTCCATCGGTACTTTAATTAGATTCTTCTGCTGCTACCTCCCACCACCGTGAGCCACACAAGCAAATCCCAGACCTCACATCCTGTAGTCTTATCACTTATTTCAATCACTTCATTATTAAATTTGTTACGCATATCACAAGGAATCTTTTTTTAAACAACCACAATTCTGTTATCATCTCTAACAAATGAACAGTAATTTCCTAATAGTATCAAATATTTATTGATGTTCAGATTCAGAGAATTCATGATGAGTCATGAGAATCAAAAGCTTTCTTGAGCTCTGTTAAGTTTTAGATGCTTATTGGAGACCTTTTTAAGATGCCAGGTAGGGAGATGATCATATGGTTGTGGAGTTGGTGGGGGGCCATGGTGGGAGATGTGAATTTTGGAATCGACAGCATATGTGCATAAAATCGTATTTTAAATGACATTTCTGGAGGAGATTCCAAAGAGAGCCAGTGTTCAGGATCTGGGTCCGCAGGCATGCCAACTCTTAGCGGATGGAAAGAGAAAAGAAAAAGTAAACTTTCAGATAAAAAAGTGAAGCCTAGAAAAGGTAAGTGATTTGGCCAAGACCCACATTGCAATTTTCATCAAGGATAGATGAAAGTTGAAGATTCTTATTCTTTTTTGAGTCATTTTATGATAGAAGTTCAGGGACATATATTTCACTTTTCAAGTCAGTTATTCCATACATCGACTGCTTCCATATTGTTATTAATTTCATTATTGCTTATATTGTCGCAGACCAGAAAGCTCATTGTGTCACCGAGAAAGCACTTCTTGTCTAGAGGCTTTGCTCGCAAAGGGATTTCTGAGTGGGGAGATATGGCGACATTGTTATTGCCTGAGCCGGAGCCTCCACGCAGGCAGGAGGGATTTCTGGACGAGGATTCAGTGAAAGGAGAGCACGGAGCCCACTGAACGTCTCGAGAAATCATAGCAACACCTCCACGTATCCCAAACCATCCAGTGCTCTCCTTCTGGTCTTCTCTTGTGGAAAAGTGACACTATGAGTGCTTATGTAACCGATTCAAAGCAAGATCTTATTCACAAGTGGAAACTCATTATTTATAATTTAAACTTTAAGGGCAAGGGGGTCTCAGAACAATACAATGTGGCTCTCTGCTCCTCTCCACTCCACAGACAGCTGCATCTTCTGGTGCGGTCCTAGTCATGTCCCCAAGACACGAGGGTGAAGGTAGGAGTAAGTGGACTTGGCCCGATTGGGTGCCTGGTCACCAGGGCTGCTTTCAGCTTGGGCAAAGTGGATATTATCGCCTTCAGTGACCCTTGCACTGACCTCAACTACATGATCTACATGTTCCAGTATGACTCTACCCACAGCAAATTCCATGGCACAGTCAAGGCTGAGAATGGGAAACTTGTCACCAATGGAAACCACATTTCCATCTCCCAGGAGCAAGATCCCGCCAACGTCGAATGGGGTGAGGCTGGTGCCGAGTCTGTTGTGGAGTCCTCTGGGGTCTTTACCCCCATGGAGAAATCTGGGGCTAACTTGAAGGGTGGGGCCAAGAGAGTCATCATTTCTGTCCCTCTTTTTAATGCCCCCATGCTTGTGATGGGCATGAACCATGAGAAGTAGGGTTTGGGGAAGCTGTGGTATGACGGTCGAAGGGGCTGCCCAAAGCATCATCCCCACTTCTACTGGCTCTGAGGCTGTAGGCAAGGTCATCCCTGAGCTGAGTAGGAAGCTCACCAGCATAGCCTTCCATTTCCCCATCCCCAAGTGTTAGTCGTGAATCGGACTTGTCACCCAGAGGAAGCTGCCGGATATGATGACATCAAGAAGGGGATGAAGAGGCATTGGAGAGCCCCCTCAAGGCCATCCTGGGCTACACTGAGAGCCGGGTTATCTCCTGCAACTTCAACAGTGACACCTACTCTTCACTTTCAATGCTGGGGCTGACATTGCTTTCAATGACCACTTTGTTGAGCTCATTTCCTGGTGTGACAATGAATTTGGCTACAACAACCAGGTGGTAGACCTTGTGGTCCACATGGCCTCCAAGTAGTAAGGGTTCCCTGGACCACCAGCCCCAGGGAGAGCACGAGGAAGGGAGAGGCCCTCAACTGCTGGGGTGTCCTTGCTCCAACTCCTCCTCCAACACACCGATAACCTCCCGACCTGCACCATTTCTAACCCAGGTTCCCTGAAGAAAGGGAGGGGCTTGGGGAGTCCTACTTTGTCATATATCAATGAAATATCCTGTATCCAGTGAAAAAAAGAAAGAAAAAAAAAAAAAGAACAACACGGTGTCAGGTGTGCCGGCATGGAGACACTCAGTATCTCACAGTTTCTTTATTAACTTTAAGTTTCAAGTTGTGCTATCTCTTGGATTACACCTTTTAAAGCAAGAAACTTGTGGTTTGAATTTACAGTTCCATTTGGATTTGTAGCCATAATGGCAGAAGACAGAGGACTGGCTGCTATGACCTTTATGTGGGCCCTTTTATCTGGGGAATGGGAAGCTAACGGATATAGAGAAGAAGACCACAGGGAAATGACAGCCATCTTTATTATCCAATCTTATTCCAATAAAGTCATTGAAAGCATTAACTACTCAGAAATTATGAATCTGAAAATTAGTTATGATACCGTAGTTGGTAAGAACGTTGATTAACAGCGCAAACAAGCTAGAAAAACAACTGAAGTTACTTGGTGTCTTAGCAGATGTTTTTGTGAAAATGTGCCCCCAAAAGTGGAAGTAAACTCAAGGATACAGTGTCTGACAGAACAAATCAATCAAATTTATCAGAAGAAATCACCCCATTTGGCATTTACATAACACTGTCTTCTGACAATTTGGAAGTCAGTAGGCTAACGATATTAGATCTCATCCTCAGTGAAGTTCAAATATTAATTTACAAAAAGAGGAGGGGGCCTGATCCCATCTGCACAGGTTTCAGCCATGCAGCAGTGAGAACGGAATAGTCTAGGGGTGTTGGCACCACACGTATCTAGACTCCTGGTCGGCCTCTGAATAAGACAGTGAACCCTGTGAGCCCCAGTTTCCTCGTCTGCAATACTGTTCCTGTACTGTCGCTGTCAGATTTAAAAGGGAGATGTATGCAAATGCACGTACACCTCGCACAAGGGTCTGACCTACTGAAGGTGATCCAGGTATTTTAAAATCCTAAGTATGGTCACATTTTGCACTCATTTGCCAGCCGTGCCTCCTGAATGCTCAGGATAACTGCCCACCCAGAACAGCAGCCCCAGCTCTTCTGACCATTCCTCGACGCTCAGGTCGTGCTTCTCCATGATGAGTCAAGTCACCTGAGAACAGACATGGGTCTGGGCTTCCTTAAGTGGCCAAGACAAGGGAAGCAAAATGTGTTTGTGTGGCAGGACTGGGGAGTCAAGTTCTCACTTGATAGTCTAGAAATAGACTGCAAAGGGCTATAAACATATGGGTCATTGTGGATTCGTGGCAGACCACTAACAGCATTAGGAATATGAGGGGACCACTTCTTTTAGTAGAAGGCTGTGGAGGATAAGCAGCACACACCATTACTTGATGATTCAGACAAAATTGGAAAGTGAGAGGGACAAGCCTGCTTCTGACCAACATGTGTCTTCTCTAGTGCAATCACCACCAGCATGCATGGGCACAGGTCCCCCTCCCATGCCTCACGTAGAAGTTTTGGGGCTTCCTGATGGGCCAAGGAAAGGTCTTTCCCTGTGGGTGCCTGTCTGGAGAGCTGAAGAGCAAAGAAACAGGAAATACACAAACCATTTCAAGGTATGTCATCCTTCCAGCTTCCTGATTCTAGGACATTGTGCATTCTCCTCTTACACACTGAGGTTAGCCAGGGTTATCCAAAATATATGCATTTCTTTCTTATAAAGAATCTATGTGTGATTAGGGAGGCTGCGAAGTTCTAAGTTCTGAAGCGAACAAAACGGAGACACAGGAGAGCCAGTGGTGCCAGTTCCAGTCCAAGCCTGTCCAAAGGCAGTTGAAGACCAATGGCCCAAGCTGGAAGACAGAGTGAAATTTCCTCTTCCCCAATCTTCCTTTTCCACTAAGACCTCCAGTGGATTGGGTGAAGCCAACTCACATTAGGGAGGGTGATCTGCTCTGCTCAGTCTCCTGATTCAAGTGTTCATCTCATCCATACACCTGCAGAGACACACCCAGAATCATGTGTGACCAAATGTCTGGCCATCCAGTCAAGTCGACATATAAAAGCAACCATCACAATGCCTCCCCCTCCCCCGGCTGGGACACGTTAGACCAGATGTATTACTTGGGATTTAGTATTGGAAAGTTGCTTACATTTGATATGGTCATGGATTCTTTACTCTTAGGGGATCCAAGAGAGAGATTCATGGGGTTAACAACTGTGTCTGTGTATGTGTGAGTGTGGTGGATATTAGAATTTCAGAGGGAAGCCTTCATATGACTTTATGACTTCAGTTGGGTTCATGGCCTTCATTTAACTCTCGGTTGGATTCTTGACACCCAGCATGTTAACCACAATGTGGTCTGATACCCCAGGTTATAGATCAGAGTCCCAAGGTGGGCAGAGGTATATCCAGATGCACAGACTTCTTCAGAAGGAAAGCTTGGAAGACAGCTGCCACATTTCCTAACCTGAGGTTCATGGCTCTAAGCTTCTGTGCTCCTTCTAGACAGAGAATTCGATATTTAATGTTTTAGTGGTTGTTAAGTCATATGTGCTGATTCACTAATATAATTCACTCTTAGGAATGATCCCAACACTCCACTACTTGGATTTGTGACCTTTGGGGAACAGGTACTTCATTGTTTTTGAGGACTCGTGTGATGAGAGAGGTCATTGTTCCCAGAGTCTGGTTGGGGTTAAGTAATTTTAAATCATGAGAGTTATATTTTCTAAGCTTTACTCATGAAAGTCTGCCATATTATTTCCTAAGCCTCCATATGGATTTGTCTCTCACTTCGGCTCAAAGCTTGGCCATGGTATATAACAAAAATATGGCTCCCATCACAGAACCATAGACCCTGTGAAACAAAAATCTGATCAATAGTGGGAAATCAAGGAAAGATTCTGAAAGCATATTTTATATTTTCCTTAGCATTCTGAGATTATTGACTTTTTATCTCAGTGTCTCCTGGTTGTTTAGCCATTTTCCTTATTTTATGCTAAAGTATTTAAATAACAAAAGGAAAACTGCTTTATGATATCAGTAACTCAAATTCCTCTTAATTTAAGAAATGCAGTCTTTTAAATGTCACATTTGTCTCACATTCTACTTTTCATTACAACAGTCCCTGAAGCATGGCTCCCATATCTAAGAGAGCCTTTGACGGTCATTACTGTAAATACCAGGTTACCGTAAATACCAGGTTGCTCATCAGCACATCGGTGCAGCCTTTTGGCCGACCACACAACCTTCCAGAGCATTTTCAGATAGCATTTAGCTACTCGTCGAGCCACCCAGTGAGAGCAATAGCTCATAGGAATATTAGCTGAATGCACGCTTTGAGTAATATATTGTACTTGCTTTATTTGGGGTTAACGTTAAATTCTTTTTTTTTTTTCCCTTTCAGAGTTAAAATTCCTTCAATCTTTATTTGGAAAAAAAAAAGTAGAGGGTGACTAATGTCAATGTCATCGAAATGGTCATACCAATAATGGTGACTATATTTCTCTTCTTTTTCTTTTTTTCCATTTTGGGTATAATTGACACACACAGTGTGAAGAGATGATGCTGGGTGAAATAAGTCAAGCAGAGAGAGTCAATTATCATATGGTTTCACTTATTTGTGGAGCATAACAAATAACATGGGGGACATGGGGAGTTAGAGAGGAGAAGGGAGTTGGGGGAAATTGGAAGGGGAGGTAAACCATGAGAGACTATGGACTCTGAAAAACAATCTGAGGGTTTTGAAGGGGCGGGGGGTGGGAGGTCGGGGTACCAGGTGGTGGGTATTAGAGAGGGCACGGATTGCATGGAGCACTGGGTGTGGTGCAAAAATAATGAATACTGTTACGCTGAAAAGAAATAAATTAATTTAAAAATAAGGGGGGAGAGGGAGAGAGAGGCCTTCCGTAACTGAACAAGTAAGTCATGGGAATAAAAAGCAGAGCACAAGGAATAGTCGATGATACTGTAATAGTGATATAATAGGGCTGGTGATAGCTATACTTGTGGTGAACACAGCATAATGTATAACCTTGTCAAATCATTCAGTTTAACGTGAAATTCTTTTTTTTAATATAATTTTTTATTTTTTATAAACATGTATTTTTATCCCCAGTGGTACAGGTCTGTGAATCACCAGGTTTACACACTTCTATCAAACATCAGGACCCGGTTTGTCCGTTCAGGAGACGGGCACAATTCCTGAGAGGACCAGCAGGTGGCAGCATAGAACACCGCAAAAGCGCAGAAGTGCCTCAAAAAGTCTAGGCTCTCACAGAGGGTTCTCTCCTTACTGTGACGGAGTCTTCCTGCCCGCCTCCCAGCCAGCCTCAAGTGTGAAAGCAGCAGGTGTCCTTATGCTGATGATGAATTAGCTTCGCAGTATGGAGATTACATATCCTGTTAGGACCAATAATCCTAAAAATAGCTAAAATGTACTGAGGGCTAAGTCACTCTCGCTGTTCCCGGCACTAGGTACCATCTATCCAATGTGCATAACAACCTTCTGTCGGTGTTATTGTCGTGCCCACTTTACAGACAGCAAAAAGGACGGAGGGGCTTTGTCCAAGCTACTGAGTCTACTGCTTGGGACTTTAAACCAGGCTGTCCGCCTCCAGTGTTTGACCACAATAAATATCATGTTGCTTAATGGTGGGATATGTAGTAACTGATTAAAATTTAACAGGTTAGGGGAAATACGATGAGTTTTCAGAAAAGAAACTTGAATATTAAAGATAAGTGTTCATTGATGGCAAAAACACTACGTCGTTAAGGAGTTACCCAGTAAGAAATAAAGAAATGCATGAGTAAAAGCAGAAGTCATTCAATCAGGAGATAAAGCGGGATTTCACAGAATTCTGGAGTGGCGGGGCGTGGCACCTGATGGAGAGCAAAGGGAGGTGCTGTGGAAGGGCAGGAGAAGCAAGGGAGTTGTTGTTGGCACAGAGAACTTCACATGCCCATGGGGGCCGTGGGGACTGGCTCTGGAGCCTTACGGAGGGATCAGTCTTTCCTGTGTCCTTGTGCTTCGCCAACGCCGTCTAATTCCAAGATGACTTCTGTATCCTAGCTCGATCTGTGCTGTAACAAGATTACATACCTCACAGGAGGGGAGTCGGACAGAGCTTAGGGAATATTTCGACCCTTTCTTCCTTGTGTGAGCACTGGGAAGAGTGAGCAGGTTTACTGATGACCTCTGGTTGAATCGTTTACTGACACGTCCGCTCATGTCTTCTCTCCCTAAAACCTGGCAGCCTGGCTCATCTCTGAATGCATCCCTCTCTTTCATCCTGTGTATTAGTTTATCTTGTTTACTCGACCCGGAAGGGCCCCTCCCTCCCGGAGCTCATCTCAACGCCGGTTCTTAGACACATGGCAGTACTGACCAGAGAGGCAGAATGATGGGGACGAGAAATGGGGGTGTGGAGGAGGTCAGAGGAGCTGGTGTGAAGAGCGGCCTGTGTTTTAAAAGCAAGGCGACAGAAGCCGCCTCTTGGCACTGCCGGCTCCCTGCTGGAACAGTGACTTCCCCAGCCACACTGCAGGATCTTTGAGAGGTGAGGCCACTTTTTATTTCACTTTGAGTCCCTTGTAACCTTATCTGCCGTACTTTGTGCCCAGTAGGCACTCAATGACTGGTCGTAGAAGCGGTATGCCCGGTCCAGCTCCTGGGGCACCTGGTCTACCCTGGCAGAACACGGACACCGCTTCCCCAAGTTTCTAGAGCCCATGAGCCAAGCTGAAATCAGGCAGAAAGGCTTTCTTGAATTTGGAGGAGAGAATAAACCGCCACAAAATGTGACCGTGAAGAGAATGGGCAGGTGGTCTAAGTCACAGTTGACAGAGTCCGGAATATGTTCAGGGAGGCTCTGCAGGCCCCTGTCAGAACCAGGAGCTGCACTCTTTCACTCACAGATCGTGAGAAAAATTAAAGCACCACAGGAGAGCGAGCTCTGTCAGTCTGCAAGGACACCTCTGTCGGGGGCTGGAGCAGGAGGTCGAGGTGGGGTCAGGCCTCTTGGAGGGAGGCTGGGGACGCCGAGCAGCTCAGGAAATCTCCGCTGGTAACTAGTCCCACCTCCTCCCCCCAGCACGTCGGAGCCAGGAGCTCCCCCATCTGGGGGGATACAAACCTTCGGTCCAGGTCCAGAACTCTCACCATTGGCAGCGCCAGTCCTCTGGGAGCCACTGCGTTAAAAGCTTTGTGTCCGGTGTAGACTTCTTGTGAACCTTTCTGTCACTCCACCCTCTGGCATAATTCTCTCTCTCTCTCTCTCTCTCTGTTTCCCCCTACTCACCACTGGTCTTGGAGGGCAGGAGCTTCTTTCTAATAGCACTTGAATATTCTGAGATGAAGTTATATGTCCTTTAAAACTGAATAAAAGTGTAATTACGAGTGAAAGTAAAGTACACTAAGTAAAATGAAGAGGACAGAGGCCGTCAGTGAAATCACCTAAGAGAACCCATGATTGTGTGTGAGTTATAGGACTCACCTTATCGTGTAATGTTTGGACAGTCTTTTTGCACTTGAAACGTATATTGTGCTGATGACACCTGGATCTACTGGTATATATAAAACAACATTATGAATAGGATCCCAAAAGGGGCACCAGGTGGCTCAGTGGGTTAGTCATCTGCCTTTGGCTCAGGTCAATCCCAGGGTCCTGGGATCGAGTTCCACATCAGGCTCTCTGCTCAGTGTTTCTCCCTATCCCCCCCCCCCCCACCCAACTCGAGCTCTCTCCTGCTCATGCACTCTCTTTCTCTCTTTCAAATAAATAAATAGAATCTTAAAAAAAAAAAAAGAGTAGGATAATAAAAACTTACCTATGTACTCTGAAGTATTTTTGTCACAAAACCTAAATACAAGCAAACCCCTCTGTATAACCCATTTCACAACATACACAGGGATTAGAGGAACAAGTTAAACGACAAGCATGAAATTGGCAAAATTGAGGATGTGGGAAATTCTTTTTTTTTTTAAGATTGTATTTATTTATTTGACAGACAGAGATCACAAGCAGGCAGACAGGGAAGCAGGCTCCCCACCAAGCAGAAAGCCTGATGTGGGGCATGATCCCAGGACCCTGAGATCACGACCTGAGCCAAAGGCAGAAGCTTTAACCTATTGAGCCACCCAGGTGCCCCGAGGATATGGGAAATTCTACACAGAAAAAAAAAAAAAAAAAAAAAAAAAAAAAAACCAAAAACCAAAAAACCAAAAAAAAAGGAAAATTATAAAAAAAAAAAAAAAAAAAAAAAAACAAACAAAACACTCAAAAACCAAAAAACCAAAAAACAACCTACTTATTAAATTATAAATGAAAATGACATAATAGAGAAGGGATTGTTATAGATTAAAAGAAACATCAATAAAATGCAACATTTGGGCCTCGTTTGCATCCAAACTCAGGAATGTTTTGTTTTTTCTTTTTTTTTCTTTTTTTCTAGACAATTGAGAAGACATGATGTGACCATTGACTTGATATTGAATTATGTTAAGTAATGGTGATTTTTATGGTAATAGACTTGTGTTAAAGCAACAGCATATCTGCTGGTAGTACATATTGAAGTATTTATAGACAAAATGATACAGTTAGTTGGTTTTGTTTTAAATATAACAATAGATACTTGTGTTTCCAGCTATAATGGACCCAATTCCAGTAAAGCACATTTTCTGTATCCCCCCAAATTAGAAAAGTAACATGTAAAACCACCTTTGTCCCCCATCTCCCTACCCTCCAAAAAATCTGTTCAGAGACATCAGAAAGCAGCCGAAGCCGCCAAAATTTGAGGGTCCAAGATCACTGGGAGAAGAGACAATCAGTGAGTCGAGCTTGACCTTCCATGCATTCCCCATGGACATTTGTTGCTATTTAACATAAGCTGGACAAGGGGCCAAGAAACCAAGGAGAAATCTGAGCAGACCACAGAGACCGTGCTGAGCTCGTAGCTCTCCTAGAATCAGGACGCTAAATGAAAGACAGCTTACCAAACCAGCAAGGATTTGGAGGACCAATTCCTCAGGCTGAGGTGTAAGCAGGGTTTTTGTTAAGTTTCACCAGCCTGGACAAATGAACTTGGGTTTGGGCCTGCCAGGGAGGAGGCACTCTCTTAGACATCCCAGACTCTTTGTTGGAATGCTGGAAGGACTGCTTTCTAAGAAAAGTGTAAACCTGAAATCAACCATGTCTTTTAGAGTCTGAAATCCCAAACTCACCTCAGAGTCGAGAGCCTTCCTCTTGTAGCCACAGACTGGAGAGGAAACAACCTCATCCCCAGGGGGCAGACAGAGGGGCCCATGCTGCAGAAATCAGTTCCCCATCAGATAAGGAAGTTCTGTCTTTATTAATACTGCTGTCGAAAGCGAAGTGTTCACACACTCCACAATTCCTTGTTAATATCCAGCATTAAATCATTAATTACCAGGAATGTCAAACAGCAGAGAAAAGAAAAAACAAACCGTAGAAGCAGAACATGGAAACAAGTGCTCCAGATGGTAGACTTGCTAGACACAATATTGACAAAAGTCAATACAATAACTGTGATTGTGAGGTTCAGGGAAATGGGTGACAATCTGGAGGATTTCTCCTGAGAATCTGAGTGTGGTAAAAAGAATTCAAGGGTCTTCAACTGAAAAATGCAGGCAGGGAACTACATGGTTTTAATTGCAGATTATAATCGAGGGGCAGGGAAGAATTGTCCATTGAAATATCCAGAGAGAAATGGGGTGACATGCAGAAAAGTACATGAGAGACATAAATGAAAGAGGTTTCATGCGAAATTGAAGTCAAGAAGGGGAAGAGACAGAATAGGGCAAAGGAAGTGTTTGAATGGATAAAGTAGAAACAAGTTGAAAAGATAATGTAAGATAAACCTTAAAAACTTGTGAAAACGAGTGTACCACAGATTGAGGCAGGAGGAATGCAAAGGGTGTCACACCCGGGCAGATCATAGCAAACCTGCTGAAGCAAAGTAGAAAGTCAAAGAGAAAACTCTTAAAGGTAACAGAGGAAGACGATGCATTACCTTTCGAAGGCTCCAGCTCCAAATGCCATTCAGTTAGGGATGCAGGATTTGACATGAGATTTTAAGGGTGCACAAATATTCAGACCATAACAGTGAATTTGCAAAATAATAAGTAGCTGAGCATTACTGCTGCATAAATTCCAGATGGAGAAGAAAGTAGATGGAGATGAAAAACTGGGCAATATTCCATCTTGAAAGGTCTTACTAAGAAACTCAGGTTTTATTATGTAGGTTATGGGAAGCTATGGAAGACTTTCCACTGAAGAGAAGCATGGCGAGAGCAATGTCGTAAGGTTCATTCAGACAGCAGTAACAGAGTGGATGGATGATAAGGAGTAGCGTCAAGGAGGCCTTTGTGAACCCAACTACGAGGGCTGAACCAAGGCAGGGTCTAAACAGTGAGGATAGCGGGGACAGAGCAGCTGTGAGATGGACAAAGCAAAATCCACCAGACTTGGAGAAGACCAGACAGTGGAGAGAGAAGAAATGAGGGATGGACAGTTGGCAGCAACACTACATACCTGACCTGCAAAGAGAAGTAAAATTCGCTCATACGGGTGATGAAGCTGACTGAGGAACACATGTTTGGATTTGTTAAGTAGGCGCTGAAATATTTGTCCATTTGAACTTGGAAGACAGAACTTTTAAGGGCAGTAGATAGTGTCACATCCTAGAAAAAATCAGAAAATGTAAGGACAAAACACTAACCATTCAGTCTAGCAAATGTGTAAGTCAGCGGAATCCACGAGGCCCTTGTGAAAGTTGGCATTGCTTTGAAATGTGGTATAACACAGCCATGGAAAAAATTCTATATATTTATCCAGAAGTGTATTATCTAGGGGATAATTTACTGAAAAGTAAATTGACTGCTCTCCACTCAGAAAGGGTAATTACCAGGTAACACGGTGGCAGGAGCTTGGACTCACTAGTACCGGGTGCCTCGAGTCAACGGTTTCAGTGGTTGGATGTAGTTCAGTTTATTATTTTTTACTTTTTGGAAGTGGTTTAGTTTAACTTGAAGCTACCCTCATTCCAAAATAGATAAAACCAATGTGCCTTCTAAAGGTCACAAGTAATATCCACGTGAATCTCCAAAATAGTATAAAATTAATTTACTTTTCATCTAGGCTACTCTGCTATCTACCTCTGAGAAAAAAATAATAAAATTGAAGTTAATTTAACTATTTTCTTGTTGAACTTTCCTAGCCTTTCTTATTAAAACTCCAAATGAATATCTTTGATCATTCTCAGAAAATACTTTTCAAATGCCAATTCCCTTGCTGGGCCAGTGTGCATTAACAAACAGTGACCAGCCAGCGGGACGTCAGAGCAATTTAATATCAAGGTGCAAAGCAATTTAAGATGCCAGAGCACCCTACAGGAATGCAATTATTTCCTATGAGGATTTCATCATTCTCGAGCTGGAATGAAGTCTCCTCAAGTAGGATTGCCCTTTTTACTTGGGAAAATACGAGTTTCTCTGCTCATAATATTCTATGTACTCACATTCTATTGGAGGGAAAAATTGTTTTGGCTGATCTGAAAACACTTCCGCTTAGAAAACTGCAGGTGGTCTGTATAGGAAAATAATGTCCATCCATATTTATTCATCTTGAGAGATTTTTAGGGCACACGAAACTAAAGTCTGATAACTTCAGTTTAATTTACATGCACTCTGCTTTGTTTTGACTTTGAGCATCGATGCTCCTCGGCAAAGTGTGGTGGACCAGCTGGGATGGGAAGGAGTTTGTACCCAATCCTTGCTCCAGGACCTGGGGTTGTTTGTTGGCAATGTTAGTGACTATATTCATTCATTGTTTGTTTCTTTCTTTCTCTTCCTTCTTTCCTTCTTTCTTTTAACTTAAATTCAATCAGCTGGGGCAACTGGGTGACTTGGTAGGTTAAGCATCTGCCTTTGGCTCTGCTCATGATCCCAGGGTCCTAGGATCCAGTCTCACAGTGGGCTCCCTGCTCAGCAGGTGGTCTGTTTCTCCCTCTCTCTCTCTGTCTCTTCCCCCCTGCTCATGCTTTGTCTGTCATTCTGTCTCTCTCTCAAACAAATAAAATATTAAAAAAAAATAAATTCAAGTAGCCAACATATAGTACATCATTAGTTTCAGACAGAGTTCAGTAGTTCATCAGTAGTGATGATTTTCTGTAAGACTCGTTACAATATGTAAATCCATATCTGAGTGTGTCTAACACCAACACTACCATCTGGATTGTGATGACTGCATTTTCCCGTAAGTGAACACGTTGCTTCATTATAATGCAGCGAGCCTTATCCAAAACTTGGGCGATTACACACCTGGGCTTGAATCTGGACCGTGCTGCTTGCTAGCTGAGTAACCTGGAGAGTCAGCCAGCCTCTCGGTGCCTAAGACCTGTGTCCATGTGCCTGCCACATGGCCGTGGTGCACCTCTTAGAACACTTCCTGCCAAAGTATAAGGGCCCCAAATGTTTAGTATTCTTCTTCATTTTTTCTTCTCTTTCTTTTTCCCTCTACATATTGTTTTCACAATTATTATTTTTCAACATCTGTTTTAGTAATGTTTAAAATACATTTAGGAAAAACACTGCAGTCTTAAGCTATATGGAAATATCCACAAGATGTTTCCGTTTTGTCTGGAGGAAACCTTACTTTGGAAGGTGTCAAAGTCACGGGCTTAGGTTTCACTGCCATTCCTCCCGCATAGTGTTTATCCTCTGGAAGGAAAGAGCCCAGAGTCTCAGTAACCTCATTATCTTTGCTGAGCAGGGATGCAAGTGTTTGGGGATTTTCCTGGTGGCCTCCAAGTTCCTTTCTGGCTCAAATTTACTTATTAAGGTTCAATAAAATAAGAGGCTGAAAGTCTATTTGGTGAGCTGCAAAGTAGTGGATTCTGCTTGATAGACACCAAGCGCTTAGTAAGGCTGCTCTAAGCCCCTCATACGGGGTTAACCGATAAGAACAAAAGTTTGAATGAAATAGTTTCTGTCTTCAAGAAGTTTCTAGCTAAAGTGGCCAGTGGTTTGAAACAAGGGCAATTTACCACATGGTAAATCCTTTGACATGGGGTGCGTAAACAGCTGTGGGTAAAGAGAGACAGTTCTTCGAGGTGGAGAGGATGTGAGCTCAGGCGGGCGTGAACACACCGCACACACGGTGCCTGAGGGGGTTGTCAAAGCACAAACCGCACAAAGGTAGACAGGCAAGGAGATTTTGTTCAAGGTCATTGCAATGGGGGCGAGAGGCTGGAGCTCAGGCTGAGCTTCTCTCCACCACAGCAAAGGGCAGGGGATCCTTCAGGCTAGAGGAGGGGGCAACACGGCTGCCGGTGGTTGCAGAAAGGCAGCAACCGAAGTAAAAGTAAACCCGGGTCCTCGAGACAAGAAGTAGTTTTGCAAAACGCCTGCCAAAGTTAGGGTCTTACCCTCCAACAGAACCTGGGAGAGGAGGGTGTTACCTCCTGGGATGTTGACATTTCAAAGGGAGGACTCTGGGTCCTTAAGAAAGACAGTCCTGGGTTCTGTAACTTTAAGAGGCCGTTAAAAAGATGAGCAGACATCACAAACAGGAAGAGGAGGAACTCGCAGTTTTCCAAAGTAAGCACTCTAAGCAAAAGAGTAGGAGAAGCCTGACTCAAGTTTCCTCTTGCTGAGGGAACATTCGGGCTGTTCAGGGCTGCCTGTGTATCCTGAGCATGCGGCAGAAGGTGTGCCACGTGACCGGGGGTGAGCAGGTGGCCTGAGGCCCGATCGAGGACAGTGGCGGAAGTCCTGACGGCGGTTCAGGCTTCCTTCTGTAATCACCGAACGGTTTTAAGCACGGGAATGAAATGATCAAACTTCCAAATTAAGAAAGTATGAGAATTTGCAGATGAGTACAAAAGAAGAAGAAGAAGAGGGTGAGACAGGTCACGAGAGGAATAAACATGTGGAAGGGGTTCTCTTGCTCGGGGCTCAAAGCTGTGCTGTGGGTGTTTATTGTTTCCGCTTTCACAGGATAAATTCAAGGCTCCAAGTGTTTAAGTAACTTTTCCAAATGTCATGTATTTAGCGAATATGAGTAATTTCACACCCATCTGTCTCCCAGAGAGCTTCCCACTTGGCAGTGGGGCTACTGAACCAGTGACCATCACGCAGAGCATGTTGTGGGCTTACGTTGGGAGATGCGAGGTCACGTGTGAAGGGTGGTAATTCGGGGCCTACGGCACACTGTGTGGTTCTGGAGAACTGCAAAGGGAATCACTATCCCCATAGGGCAGATTGAGATGGATGTCGACGCTTCCTAGAAAACACTACCAGGATCTTGGCCACCGTCAGCTTCGTTTGGTTTCCTAGATGGAATGAGATAATGTGCGTAGCGCAGCTTCACGAACTGTGAAATCCTAAGAGATAAAGGGCATTACTTCACGTTAGAAGAATATGAATTGTTTATGAACCAGTTTGGATCGTCCTATTTTGGGGGGCTGTCTGTGGATGAATCAAAAACCACCCCTGAAATCCAGAACAGTATCGTTGAGAAAACATCCTTTGAAATCTGTGTCACAGTGTTCTGTATTGCAAGTTATAGAAAACCCAATTCAAGCTGTTCTAAACACACGGCGGGTGAATTTACTGGGCTTGCCACTAGAAATCTGGCCTTGGGAAAGCCTTCGTGTAGGAAGGCGTATAGCGCAGGCTCTACACCCAGACCACATTTCGTCCTGAGTGTGCCCTTGGCCTCTCTGTGTCTTGGGCTCGAGCTCTCCCGCAGGCTGCACAGCGGCCACCGTGCTCCCTCCCAATCACTCCACCTGCCGCAGCAAAATGACTTCAACACCTCAGCTGTCCTTTCTCACATCACACAATTCACAAGAACGAGTCTCTCCCCGTGTCTTCTGTGGAAAGAAGAGAAAACTTTCTTTTCCCAGAAGACCTCCGTGAGTATCCCCTCACATCTTAAGGCTTTCCGTTGGCTACTGGATTTTCCCTGAACCAGCTGCTGTGACCAACACATAAGTAGGCTTCTTGACCCATTTGAGTTAGTCGGTCCCTCTCCCCACCTCATGCCTATGGCCACGGTCGGTGCAGTCCTGCCCCCACCACGGTGGTCCCAGAGACTGCGGAACCACGGCAAGAAGCAGGAGATGGACTTTCCCCACAAACCTCCTAAACCATCTTCGTGGTTGAACTTAAATTCAGCCCGTTTCACAAAATGGATCCATTTTCTTTGAGATTTCCTTTTAATTACTTTGAAGTTCATTGGTTCCTCCCCCGGCAGGTTTATTAAAGACTGTTGCATTTCCTTCAAATTATCTATATTTAATTAATAGCTTCATGTTTTGTTTCGTTGACCCTGGAATTTGTCTGGAATTCGTTTTGGTACAATGTGAAGTGAGGATCCGAGACTTTGTTTTTTGGCCAAATTGTTCTAAGTCCTTATGACCCTTTATTGAAAGTTCTTCCCTATGCGTTGTGCTGTCTCACTTAATGTATATCTTTTTAGGTATCTGTTTCATTCTGTTTATTTATTGGCCATTCTCTTGCTGTAACTCTATTTTGTTTATTGTAACTGTTAGTCAATTCTTTTTAACTTGTCTTCTTTTAAATATAAATGAAAGATATTTACATGGTGATTTTTTTCTCCATTAAGGGCATATAAAACAAAAACCCCTTCCTGTACCCTCATTTCATTCCACAGAGATAATAATTTATTATAATTCCTTCTGGAGACATCCAATGCATCTACTCATACATACACGTAGAAATCTGCAAAGAAGACTTTGCACTGCATACCGTTCTAAACCACAGTCTTTGCAATTGACAACATCTGGAAATGATTTCGATATTAACAAGTAAAAACTTTATTCTTTATAGTAGAGAATGTACATTCATGGGGGTACTGTAGATTAAGTAACTAGAATTCTCTTAAAGGACCCTTAGCTTATTCATTGTTCATGCTCTGAATAGATTTCCATTTGTGTACAAGTAAATTAATAAGATAAATGCTATAGGTGGGTGACCGGGTCAAAGGACAAAAAACATACAAATCGTGAAGAGCTAAGTTGCTGTTTGCATCATTCCAGCAAGAGGGGCCGGGGGCGGGGGGAGGGCTGTGTCTTACACTCTTCAATGTTGCAAGTCAAGCGCTTCAAACTTTACCAACATGAGAGTAAAGATAGTATCTTACCCTTTCAAGTTTGTATCTGAGTAATTCTATTTTATAATAACATGTGATTTTCATGTTTCTTATGTGTAAAAGCAATGTGTCTGCCCTGCATTATCAGTTGTATTTTTGTATCTTTATTTAAAAACACGGGATGTCAGTCTTTTCCTACAAATTTAGAGTAATTCTTTATACATTTTAGGTATTATCCTTTGGTCTGGCCTATGTTTTAAAATAAATGTTTCCTTAATGTACGCTTCCCTTTCCACTTAACGTTATGGGGGGAGAGGGGTGCCTTTCCATAGTTTATGAACGTTGACATGTTCAAGTTTTTCACTTTTTTCTTCATGACTTGTGGTATTTGTTTCGGTTTTCCTGAGCTTCTCGAACTAAACTAAACATCAAGCTCTAGGTTATTGTTGTATTACAAAGTTTTAATATCTTGCTGTTTGCTTTTCAGAACTCCAATAGTTGGGTTGTAAGCTCTGTTTTCCCTGCATACTTCAGAATCAGATTCCTTAGCTCCCCCAGAAATCCAGTTGGTGTTTTTGTTGGGAATTTTCAAAAGCATAAATCTGCAAAAGAGACAAAGAGAAAGAGTGAAAAGACAGAGAAGGTAAAATTTTGGCAAAATCTTACCGGGAGCAGGAAAGCAGAGGTACAGTAGTAATTAGGGCTACATGGACAGGAAGCATTAATTCTAAATTAAAAATGGGCAAAGCCAAGAAGCGACCCAACTCCTACAGCTACTCCTCTGGGGGCTCATGGTGGGGAACAAACAACCTCAACAAGGAAGGTCAAAGGCCGCCCTGGGAGAAGCGCTTTTACCTACTGAGCTACCTTCTGTCCTTCCCTACAAAACGTACCCCCGAAGAGGGTGCAACACAGACTTGCCTGATGGGTCAAAGCAGGAACAGCGGAGGATGAGGATGAGCTCAGGTATTTTAAAACACCCGGATAATGTCTTCACACACAATATCCTTTCCCGACTCCTGCTACGAAGCCGGGCCCTATCAGAGTGACCACGGGGCAGGGCGCAGGTGTCGGCCCCGGAGGTCCCGGAATCTGGAGACCTTCCTGCGGACTGAACGTGGTGTCCGTCAGAATTCGGGCCCGGCCGTAACCCCACTGTGAGGCCGTCTGGAGCCCTTGGAGGTGCCTGGGGTCAGACTCCTGCAGCAAAGGGAGCCCCTCCCTTAGTCCACAGGAAGAGGAAGAGACACCTGAGCTCTTCTCTCTGCTTCCTGGGGAAGAAATAACCACCTGTTTCGTCAGCCAGCATCGGTCCGCGGTGTTTTGTGACGGTAGCCTAAACTGACAAGACAACTGTCTGGGAAAGGGAAAAAAAAAAAAAAATCGAGGGTATGATCTTTCTAAATCAGAGGACCCCGTGCTCACGCCGCTCAGGCCCCCGCCTCCCCTGGAAGGGCCCCGCACCCTGGAGCCCGGTGTCTCCTTGGTCCCTCCGCCCTCGCTCTGCCCCGGGCGAGGCTGCTGGGTGGAGCCTTTCCCTCTCTCCTCCTCCCCCTCCTCCTCCTCCTCCTCACTCTTCCTCCTCCCCCTGCTCCTGGCCCTGGCTTCTCCAGGTCGGCTCCGGGATCCGACTGCACTCACTGATTCAAGCCCGGTCGAATTTAACTTGGGTTTTGGCCACATAGGCCAGACTAACCGACTTTTGTTATTCGAAATTCAAATACAATTCGGGCCGGCAGCTTCCCTACAGCATCCGAGGTGGCCTCTGGGAGAGCCACTCTTCAAGTCTTAACTAACTCTGGGTCCGAGGGGAACTTTCTCCTGTAAAATTACATGAATATCTTCTGAATAAAAGGACGTTTGGGAAAATACGGAGGAAAGATGGTCTTAATATAAACCAAAATAAACACAATCCTTTCTTGGGTATCAATCAGCTCTTCTGAAAAATGTTAGTTCAGAGTTATCTTTCAATAACTAGTATGCTTTCTGCATACTAATACAGTTTGCTCTGCAAAAATTGTCAAGAAGACACTTCGAATACCATATAGTTCTTTCTGACTTCATCTTAAAGAAGCTTGCAAACCTCTACCTAATTGACTATCAATATCTTGGAATAGACCAATAAATTACAGAGGCAAAGGAAATTTATGCCTTATTCACGTATTTTAAAAATGCACCCACCTCTCTTTTTCATGGGAGACGTGTGCATACATGGGACATATGCATTATATGTTTCTCTCCGTAGGAACACACACATATCGTCCTGTAATGCGTATGTATGGAACCCTCGATTTTGTGCTCTCCAGGCCATTCCTGATTCCTTGACTTAGATGCCTTGTTTCTTCTCCTTTCTTGTTGAACTTTCATTTACACTCTTTCTCTCTACTTATCCAGTTTTTCCTGTTTTAGGATCATGTCTGGAAGTACGGAGTTAGTTGGGGTCAGGAGCTTCATTCCAGGTGCAGCAAAAGGGGAGCTCCGGCTGAGCGGGAGGGGGAAAGTGCAGTGTGGTTGGGCCAGCTTGGGTGCTGGAGGCACAGGGGCAGAGCCCGCCCAGGGCACAGAGTTGACATCTCCATATATAATGTGTCTTTACACTATACATTATACTAACGATGTATAATGTCATCTTCTCTATAACCCTACACATCCTTATTGGCAGGTCCATTTAACAGATGCGGAAGGCAAGGCACAGAGCGTGTGAATATCTACTCCAAGATCGGCGTAGCGGTGGGGCGTGTACTCCGTGCGGGTCTTCCGATTCCCAGCTATGTCCTGTTCCGTGCCTCATGCCACCCCAGCCACTCTACCTGAACAGAGAAACGTCACCAGTTACTAGGGAGCGAATGGGGGGCTCGGCTCCGATGAGCATCGCACTTCAGTGGTGGGCGTCTGAAAAAGGATGGAGTCATGAAAATGGAGCCTGTGAAAACTGGTCAAAGCATCCCTGGGGAGTGATTTGGCGGGGGGCGGTATTTGCTTTACTATAACGTGACAATGATATTAAACCAGCAAGAAGGCATCTAAAATAATATATAAATACTACTCTATTTTAATTTTCTTCAGCTCACTGTTCATCCATGAATTGCTTATTTATACATTAATGTTTCCATGAGTTTAATGTTTTCCCACATATATGCTTGGTCCTATATATATTCCTGTATCTTCTGCAGAGGGTTCTATCCCAGCCAGGATAACATGGCTATTTTAACGCTGATTCTCTTTGACCGCCTGGGGACCTGCCTGCAGAGCTATTAATGAAGTCATATAAAGGAATTTGTCGGGAAGACGGATGCGAGCACCCAGCTCTGGGCCACACACAGAGAAATCTCGAGAGATAATGATAGTGTCTTTCACTGAATTAACAATGTAGCTGGTATGCTGGGCACTACTCCTTTCCCTTGATGGCGGTACTATTTCAAAGTAACCCACCATAATGTGTGCAAGGGTCAAACCTGGAGGCACCTTGCTGAGGAATCACTGATTTTTGAGAATATTTGCTCTCTCAAGCGAGAAATTACAAATGCATTTTGCAATTATGCAATTTCTACTTACATAATGAACTTATACAGGCTACTGTCCAAGAATGCTCTGTATTATATAGAGTCTCCAGATGCTACTGAAAGC
Source organism: Mustela nigripes (assembly GCF_022355385.1). Taxonomy (NCBI): domain Eukaryota; kingdom Metazoa; phylum Chordata; class Mammalia; order Carnivora; family Mustelidae; genus Mustela; species Mustela nigripes. The sequence goes on along the minus strand of NC_081571.1, from coordinate 80,943,656 downwards.
ACGGAGTAAAATGCAACATTATTTCTGAGAATGAAGGTATGAACAAATCTTTACCCAAAACACCACATCTTTTTGGGCCTTGCAATTCAACAAACACTTTTGTTGATAGACTATCTAAATGACAAAGGATTTTAATAAAATTAACTGCCTAATAATATATTTTCCTTTGAGCAATAAGCATTTTCCTCGACAAACTTATGTGAGACCTAAATTCAAGTCTGCGTTAGAGTGTGGGGTCTGCCAATTGGCAGCTGCTGGGGAAATAAAAGGAATATAACCAATAGTAAAGACAACCCTATGCCTGGTGAATAATTTAATTATCATTGTACTATTTTTTTAAGGTTTTATTTATTTATTTATGAGAGAGAGAGAGAGAGCGCGCGCGTGCGCACAGGATGGGTGAGGAGGAGAGGCAGAGGGAAAGGGAGAAGCAGATCTTCCCTGAGCAGGGAGCCCAATGTGGGGCTCAATCTCATGACCCTGAGATCATGACCTGACCTGAAACCAAGAGTCGGACCTCAAGTAACCAAGCTACCCAGGTGCCCCTATCATTGTACACTTGATAAAAATATATTTTCATAGTTGATTCTCTGCAAGTGAATTTTGAGTTCTATAAAGTTACATTTCATTCACTTACAGGAAAGCAGATAGTATCCTGATGTGCAAAATAACAGATAAAATGGGAATAAGGTACTCTCACCTAGGTCACCTGCCCTAGTCACTTAGTTAAAACCCACTTTGAACAGCTGTTATTTTTATGATCTCATTTACTTCAACCAAGACCATCATTATTTTCGATATTTCTTCTTTAAGAGGCATTTTTTCCTTGACTTCTTGACTCTCTCTGTTAAATATGTTTTAAGTGTCTTTATTAAATGCAGATTTCTTCCCCCCAAGTGCAGATGAATTTTAGTTGATTTATAGATGCTCTGTAGTTTATCGTTGCTTGTTCTCCCTGGAACTGTATCATTTTAGAGCTTTTAGAACTTTGCATTTGTTGTTATTTATACCCAATAAGCATTCAAGAAGAAACGTCAAATAAATGGAAAATTGCATTTCATATAGTTAATATGTTAAGTCCTAAAGTGACATAGCATTAAAAATAGGAAAGCGTAATAGACAGATGTAAATGATCACCCTTTTCCTGAAATATTAATAGGGCTTTAATCTTGTCATTATCAAGAACTTTGTGCCATTTCTAGGGTGAATTAAGCCTTGCTCTTTATCCCAGGATTTGACTAAAACTTTAATTATTGATATAATTCATCCCCTTTATAACATAGCTCATTATTCAAGCCAGATCTGTTAATTTATCTTGAGCACCTATTTTCCACTGGAACTGTGCAAGGTGCTTTTGGGACACAAATTAGAACAAAAGACAAAATGTCACAATCTGAGCTTTTTGATGTATCTAGAGAGATAGTAGTCCAAAGATTACCCCTTGGAACATTACAATCACGTACTGCAAAAAATAGGAAATGATATGTAGAGCTTATAAATTAATAGAGGAGACATTCACAGATATTATAATATTGTATTATTATTGTTTTCAATTGCTGAGCTGCTCATGTGATAAGGAATGACCCTTAGCTAGGGTTCAGGAAGACATGACCAACCAAGCAACGCTGTATGTGCTGCTTAAGAGGGTTTCTGGAAGCAATGTAAGTTTGGAAGACTTTGGTGGAACCAGGTCACATGAGCGAGATAGATGTGGTGTGTGTTGGAGATGAAGCTGGAAAGTGGAGGGTGACCTTACCGGTACTCACTGAATTTTACTAGGCTTTGTTGTGGTGACAAGTTGCAAATATTGACCACGTAACCAGCTACAAGTTGAATTTTTGATCAGGTCGTCTGCCAGGTATTGAGACAAATCCCCAGCATTGCTACAGTATGAAAACCTCACACTGACGTTCCAGTACAAAGGACAGACACCAGAATATAGAATCTGGAGAGAAAAACAGATTTTCCTAACGGAGTCTCATCTTGTGAAGGCGCACCTGTCCAGGACACAGACTGCACTGGACCAAAAAAGAGCGGCCTGTCCCTGAGCCTGTCACAAGGGGTCGCAGTGAGAAGGCGTAGAAAGCTGTAAGTCCCTCCTCTCCTGCCTTCCTGCCCTCCCCAGCCTCCGGGGACGTAGGTTAGAATTCCTCAGGGAATGGGGTGGTTTTTAAGCTGCTTTAACTTGAATTTCAAAGGGCATCTGGGTTACTATTCAGACAATGCCAGACTCGAAGGATGGTCTCCATCAGAGTTAGTTTCCCCTCCTCTCCTGCCCCAACCAGGGCTGAAGAAAAGAAAACGTGTTAGCTGGCGAACTAAAATGGCAGTAATTTCAAGGCACACGCAAGCTGTGTGTTTGATAATCTAGGTTTTAGGGAGGGAAGTAGCAATTTAGTGAATTACAAGTCAACGTGAAGTGATTTCTTTTTCTTTTTACAGAGAACTGCAACACTTTTTATCCTTAAAGTTTATTAAGGAAGCCACTGTATCTCTACCACAGACATCTGCTGTTGCCATACTTCATGACTAGGACTCATATTTTAGTGTTTTGTTTCCAGTCCTGGCTATAACTTTCTCGAATCTAAGAGTCTTGTGTTACATCCATATCTTTGCCGTCACGTAAAGATTTTCAGGATGTTCCGTACATCTTTAGGGATGGTGGTGTGGAGGGGTCAGGAAGAGTCTCGTTTTGTCTTATTTATCATTCGACGTGCTATAGTGGTTTTCCTGTTCATCTTAGACCGAGTCTGGGAATATTTTAAACAAGAACTTGTCCTTAAAATTACAAATATCTGGAACACATGTGGATTTTGCTTCTGGTATGAGCTATAAGGTAGCGGGCACAGCTGTATTTTAATAGCATTAATGTGTTAGAAGGATAGGGGAAGAGTGAGAAGGGACATTTTCATCTAATCACGAATGTCCTTAACCAGAGCCCTGCCTTCCGCAGGAGGTTAGCACTAGGGAGATGGAAGAGAATGGCGAATAGAGACTCCACCTCATTAGAGAAGAAAAGCAAAGGAAATGATGTTACTGGCAAACCGTGGGATGCAGGATGAGAAAGCTCCAGAATGCGACAGCTGGAGGGAATCCTGAGGAAAAGGGCGAGCAGGCGCGGCCCCCCGGCAGGACAAGAGCTCATGGAGTGAAGAACGTGCCTTGATTTCCGCTGCCTCCCACATGTACTCATTAATTCAGTAGGCTTCCAGCATCATGAAATGGAGCTCAGAGACACTTCGAGAACATTGAACTAGGGGGAATTAAGGCATTAATAATAATATTAAATAGGTTATGATTTTTTTCCCCACCTGCATGCACTGAATTCTTTTTAACCATTGCTTTTTTTCTTTTTTCTTTTTTTTAAGCTCGGGAATATAATGAACATTGAATTTTTAAATATTTTAGGAATATCAAGATGAAGAGAGACTCAGGAGTTTCCCTAAACACTCAGTTAGCTTTCTTATTTCTGCTTTCATGAAGGGTTGCCTTCTGCCTGCCTCATCTCTAAGCCCCAGTTCAAAGCCACCTGTCATCTGGATCACTCTGTGATCTCCTTTGATCCTTGCAGAGGTGAGTAGTATGTGTCTAGTATGGTTGTTACAGTGTAACCCTAGAGGTTATAACTTATGTTTCCTTTTCCTGTGAGGCCCACTAGGGTAGGGATGATGTCTTGTAGTCGTTTGGTTAGTGTGGCGCATAAACAGTGTAAGGACTTAAGAAACATCAGGAGAGAAAGTCAAGGTCTTGAGCAGAAAGAGAAAGACTCTGAAATCAGAGTCACAATGGAAGGGTTTTATTTCATTGACTCTCAGTGGTCTGCTTTTTATATTCCTACGTTGAAACTCAGTCTCCTCTCCCCACGTCTGAAGGGAAGGGACCTTAAGTTGGGACTCAGAAACTCAGGTCTCGTGGCTGGGTTTGTGGACATAGAGACTTTGGTGTGATAGTAGCCATAAAAGGAATGGGTTTGGGAACCAAAAAAACCCACCCTTTCTTTGAATCTGTTCCCTCCCCATTTCTGTCCTCAGAGGACCCCCATTTCTGTCCTCAGAGGATGGTTTCTCCATCCTCCGACAGAAGGACCGTCTTAATGGTCATCATCACAGCCCAAGGCAGAATATTGTAAAAATAGATGTTGGTTCGATCATGAATAAAGAATAAGAACCAGAAATGAAACACAAACAGCAAATAAAACCAAATACCTGGAAAACAAAGAAACACATTTCAAATATTTCAGAACACACCAATACGAGAATTGGCACAGCTTTGCAGATATTGACGTGCTACGATTTTCCCATGATCTCTCCAATGAAAACAGAGCACTTCTATTATTTGCCCGGGTACCCACCTTTGGTTTCCTTTGCCTGAACAGGATCGAATGTTTGTATGATCTCTTAAGGCTTCAGTGAGATTTTGCCAAAACCAACAATGAGCTCTGGTCACAATTAGTTTCCCTTCATCTCACGAGTTTCTAGGTCTGTTGGAAAACTACTTTTGTATCCAGGTTATATCTCACATAGAACATTAGAAATGTATTCACAAAAGGTAAGATCTCTGGGTGAACTGCCTCCTCGCTGTAGGAAAAGGCTGTCGGTTCTGTTAAGTCAGCCCTCAGGAATTCCCACCTCTCAGGGCCCCGATGCCACGGATCGATCAGACACAGTGCTCGATCAGATACTCACTCTGTAATTCCGTTTATACGTTATTCTAGAAAAGGAGAAATTGTATTGACAGAAAGAGGAACAGAGTTCCCTGGACGGGCTGCAAAGGGGGCGTGGAGAACTCTGGAGGTGGTGGAAATGTGCTATAGCTATCATGTGGCAGGGACTAAATGATGTCACGCATCTGGAAACTTCATCAGATCGTGCATTTAAAGTTAGCCATTTTTATCGTCGGTCAGTTCTACTTCAACAAGGCCACTGAAGTCTAAGGGCCAAGTTGGGTGCATGATAACTTGTGATTCTTATAGCTTGTCATTGCCGTGTCCTTACATTTCAGTGCTATGTTCTGAAGAAATCTCAAAAACTCAAGTGATTCTCACTCTTTCACAGGCAATGCTATGGGTGACAGCTGGGCTAAAATAAAACCAGTTTATAGAGGAAGCAGTTGAAGATGGGGAGCTGTGGAAGAAATGTAGGGGTAGGAATCAGTACAGTCCCTATCTCGGTTTCTGGAATAAGAATTGACAGCTTGGTTAGTGGATGCCCTGGAGTTTACTGACTTCCAAAGCTTTGCTTTTTATATTGATTATTCCACTGTGTGTGTGTGTGTGTGTGTGTGTGTGTTCACACGTATGTGCACACTCAAGCAATGTGTAATGGAAAAAAAAATCAGAACTAGAGTCCCAGTTCCATCCCTTACTGGCTGTGTGGCCTTGAGGGTATCATTTATATTTCGGAGCCTTTTCTGAGAGGGGACATAATGAAATTAAAAACAAAATCCTGATGCCCGATATTGTGAGAGCTTCAAACGATAGTGTTAGTTTTACCAACAAAGTAATAACGCAATCAATGAAGTCCTTGGGAGTTCATGGCCTTGAGGGGAAGGGCCCATGGACTCATTCTCCAGCCCTCATTAGAGCGGGTGCAGGTTATGCTGTGCGCTGACATTGACACTGTCTGTCTGTCTTCTTGTTCTCACAGCTAATGAGACATTTTAATAATCTGCTTGATGACTTCAGGTGTTGATCTCTATGAAGCTATACCTCTGTCATTCTCATTCTCTTAAAATAGCGCTAGAAAAGCGTATTAAAGGACATGCCGGTTTTGAACTCACTCAGTTAACAGAATCACCAACAAAAAATTCTCTATTTCTCAGAGGCGAATGCTTCAGTTTGTGGAATAAATTCAAAGAGAGAATAAGTAGAATCATATCTTTCTATTTGTCAATCTGTTATCACAATACATTTTGCTGTTTTGCCACGTCCTCTCCATTTTAAGTGGGCCTTCAGGTAATTTGCTTAAATTAATGTTTCTCATCCTTGCCCTTCTTCTTCTTCTTTTTTAAGGTTTTATTTGTTTGTCAGATAGAGAGCACACAAGCAGGGGGAGCATCAGGGGCAGAGGGAGAAGCATATTTCATGCTAAACATGGAGCCCGATTTGGGGCTCGATCCCAAGACGCTGGGATCATGACCTCAGCCGAGGGTAGATGCTTCATGACCTCAGCCGAGGGTAGATGCTTCATGACCTCAGCCGAAGGTAGATGCTTCATGACCTCAGCCGAAGGTAGATGCTTCATGACCTCAGCCGAAGGTAGATGCTTCACTGACGGAGCCATCCCGGTGCCTCGGTCCATGCACTTCTTGCTCAACAGATTTCCCTTCCTCACATGACTTTCTGGCAGATAAAAGCCTCCTCAGCCCATAACTCCTGGATCATCTTTCATTAAATCAACTCTGTTGTGAATAATCACAATAAATCTGCTTGACTCTTGACTCTTACACTTCCTGACACCTCATGTGTGGCCCTCATTGTTTGCTCGTGTCTTACAAACCTTGTCTCCTGATCTGCGGGTATGAGTTACTCCAACTCACTGGTTGCTGGGCACGCTCCGTGGATTACGGAGTGAGCTCACCACATGCTTCCATGAGCAGATGCCATTGCTACCTTGCTTCTGTAATTAAGGAAATTGAAGGAAAGAGACGCTCAGTGTGTGGCCATTGTCTCACATAGAGTAAATGAAGACCAGAAGATTAGGAGGGTCAAACTGATTGCCCCTTTAACACGTGTATTTGTTGAAATATTTGTGCCTCCAAATAGACTGATTGCTCAGAAGGCAAAAGATGTTTCCTCCTTATGTCTCAGGTGCTTCGCACATGACTTCACCCATAATAAATCCTTGGTAAGTGTTTGTTGAATGACTGAATGGAAAGACTTATTTGCAAATCATGACAACCAAAATGTATTACTTTTAATAAGTGGAAAATAAATATTACTGCAGATCAACAATAGATGATTAATAGGAAAGGTAATCAGAGATTTTCAAAAGCAGTGCAATGAAAAAATGAAGGTAAACTGTGTTCAGCTGCATCAGAACTGAAAAGCAAGAACATCAGTTTTCAATTTTTACTTATATTATCAGAAAACAGACGGTGCTAGAAACCATCTTCTGTCAAATACTGGGCTTTGTAGACCAACCAAGTGGTTAAGAACACAAAATCTTAAGCCAGGCTGACCAGCTTTAAGTCCCCGCTCTGCAGCTTGGTGGTAATATTCCTGGGCCTCAGTGTTCTCATCTATAAAATGGGAGGCTGATGTGCTAATTGTGCTTTCTTTAGTGGGTGAATGTGAGGATTCGGAGAACTGACCTTCATAATTTTCATAAAAGTGACATCATAATGTGTTATGTAAATGTTTGTATAACACGTAATTCTGGTGTCTCCAGGAGAGGCCAGACAGAACCCCATGTCTGCTGACAGCCAAACATGTTCTAGGAGCACCATGTATCATGTTCTCAACTGAGCCTTTTCGTACAGATGCTGAAACCAAGAGCAAGAAACCGGGAACCCATCCGGGGCCCACGTTGAGTGGAGGAACTAACGTGACTCCTAACCCCACCTGTTAACACGACACCCTCCCTCGACTGGCTGTAAGCTTCTTGATTAACCTGGGTGTTTATTTTTGATCGGCACATTATGTATCTTATGGTATTTCACAATCATCATTGTAGGAACACATATAGATTGAGAACCGAGAATAAATTTCTGTCCTTAAGAGACTCACAATGTATTTGGATAAGATAAATGAGACACTTCAGGACAAAACCAATGATATAAATAAATTTGACATAAATGCCAACTGAATTAGAATTAAGAAGTATTTTCAGGAGTCAGAGACAATCCCTTGTGTGCTTATTTAATACTTAGTAGTTTTCTTTAAAGCTAACTCCTTTAAATCTCTATTTTTTTCTTTCTATCTCTGAGATGATGCAATCTGCGGGATGGACTTCCTTTTGTTATGGTTTTCCAGGATGGTATTCATTGGTTTACAATAACTTCAGTGTTTCTCACTCTACATAGATAAACTTAGTATTGATCATATGGCTTTAAACATCCATTTCCTTTTAGTACTCCGTCAGAAAATATTCAATGATATTAGACTCTAGTGGGCTACATGACACGAGGTATGAGACAGAACTCCCTTTTGTCTTCTGAGCATTAGAAACCATGCTGAATATGAAACAATCAGTTATCAATTAGTGGAGGACACAATATCTCTATTGATAGAGAATAAAGTCAATAGGTCTCGGTTCAAACACCTATATGAAGGGCTGAACACACAGGGAAAACAGTGACCCTTTAACAGGTTGTGTCTCCTTGAGTAGGATCATGGGGAGCACTTCTGCGACATGCACACCTGGGCTGGCAGGGGACCCAAGATGGTGCGACTTGCCGTGGGCGTTCTGCCTGGTGACATGGAGGGCGAGGAGTTTATTTTTTGTGCAAGGATGTCAAATGGAACGCAAACTCAGGTTTTGAGAATCAAAAGGACATTATAAACCCTCATTCCTCAGAAGACAACAACTGGGGACCCCAAGAGGTGAACAGATGTTCTCCAAGTCATACTGTTAGGTAATGCCAGCTCTGGAACGGAGACAAAAAGCAGGGTCTCGACGATTAAAATCATGTCTTTATTCTAGATTCTGCGCTGGCCCTCTGAAACTTATGCCAAGTATAAGGGGTTTTGATTATTTTTTTCTCCATGTATCACCTGTCTACCTGGGCTGCTGCCCCACCGTCCGCCCCAATAATTCCTCCCCTCACCTCCCCATTTCCTCTTCCTGTACTGCTTTTAGCCGAAAATGGCAGTACTTAATTATGGATGGACGTACTGGCTGAGAGGTAGTGCTGGAAATCTACTGGGAGGTTTCGGAGACTGAATCCTCCCCCGTATGCCAGGAGGGGGGCTCCGATTGGAAATGGCGAGGTGCGGGCGGTGACTTTAGACACACGAGGCCAGTATGTCGCTTGAGGCCAGTGGAAGGCAGGAGGTCCACCCGACATCCTGGCTGAGGGGACGTTTCCCATCAGGTGTGACCTCCGTTACCTGGTGGCTCCCCCTGCTTGGTATAAAATGCAAGAGGACAGGAATCGTCAAGGAAGGACTTTCAATGAAACGAAATCGTGACTTGCTGGCTTGGAAGGCTCCCAGCTCTCCAGATGCCAAACAAGGCTAAAATTTAAAAATGGCTTCGGAGCAAACCTCCAATCCAGAGCACTGTCAGGAAAGCCTGGTGCGAAGAAGAGGGTGAGAAAGTCGCTGTGAAATTCGCCATGAAAGCTCGGAAAGATCAGCCTCTGTTGCTCTCGGGGCCCCCTAAGGCGATGGCGGTGTGCCCCGTGGTCCTCGACACCACACGGTGGCCTTCTAGCCACAAGAAGCCCGAGAGCTAATTTTTTGCGCAGTCTGGGCGAAGTGTCGCAAAATTCAGAGACTTGGTTCCTAGCAAGGGTGTTAGTCAAGTTGTTAAATTGTGCAGACTTCTCCTCAGAGCTGGAATGCATTTCTCTCTCCCAGAGAGGCTCCAAGCAGGGACAAGACGGAGCCCGAAAGAAAGGAGCTCTTCTCACTCTGGAAGCAGTGTCACCCTCTTTCCCTTTCTTTCTCCAGTGGCCTTGCGGGGGGGAGATGCAGCTAGGTTGCCCCCTTCGAAAGCCAGCACCTCTCCTGTGGTGAGGTTTCCTCCTAGCCTGGCCTAGCGTGGACCCCAAGACTCCCAATTCTCGTGGAGGCTTTTTAGTGAGCAGGGGAGCCCTTTCTCTGGGCAGGTTTTACTTTCAGACTCCCTGGAGAACGTGGTAGAGAAAGAAAGCAACAACAGTGATGTGGGCAGTTGCAAAGACTCCTGAGTTTCACAGACAAGCTCCTTCCGGGGCCTGATACCCAGGGGGCGCGGAGCAGGATGTCTTAATGAGGGTCTGGGGACTACACCACTTCGTGGACAGGTTCTGGGTTAAAGTGTAAAAGTTTATTTTTAGCCACATGTTGGAGTTTTTGTAGGCAAATGTTCGTAGTACTTTTACTTTTGAAAAGTTAAAAACAGCCTGTGTATATAAGCTGGTTTGAAAGGATATGTCTACACATGGACTCAAAACAGACTTCTCAAGTGTACTATCGAGCGTTTATAAAAATTACAACTGACTCCTAAAGCAGGTATTAACAAACAAATACCAAATAAAGTAACTGGTACCATACATTCCATGAACCTAATGCGATTTTATTTGAAATAAATCAAAGAAAAAGAAGAAATGAAAGATAACCAAAGAAAGCTCTCATAGTTTTATAAATTTGAATGTAGTCCTCAGTCATATGGGCTTATATCCCACAAAGCTGAACTGACAGTCGGTGCTGCTAAGGGCCCCTGTACCAAAGCAGAGACAGACGCCGAGTCCCGGATAGAGCATCATTGGCTAGTGGCAGGCTAACTCCATTGGCCCAGTTCCCTCACCGAGGGGGCCCGTAGACTTACTTTCAATATGGATCCAACTTCCATGCCTGCTCTATGTCTTCTGGAACCACCCTGTAAACTCACGAAATGTCTTCTTCTCTTTCATAGTATTCCATACGATGCTATTTCTGAGCAAGTTTTCTCTCTTTCCTTTTTTTAATTTTTTTATTTTTTAATTTTTTTAAATTTTTAAATTTTTTATTTTGGCAATGTACACGAGGCCATACACTTGTACCATGGCATTCACTCGTGTTCTGCTCCCCGTTAGGAGATGCACCTGGTTCAGGTACAGCATCAGCTGGAAGAAAATAGCTCCTGAGTGTGGGCTGTTGTCCTGTGGGGTGGAGTGAATGCCCCGAAAGATTAATGAGGAAATAATGCTGTCTCTTCCATGGCCAGAACATTGAATCAGAGAATTAGTGGTAAAAGAAGAGATAGCACCTCTCACTCTTACACCTAAGGCCCATTTGCAAAATCCTTGTTATCCATCACCAAGAATTTAGCCTCTGCTCTGTCAGAGGTCTAGGGCCTAAGGGAGAGGTGATTCCTCAGAGGATATAACGTTTCCACTGAGACTGCCATTTTGGTTTCCTCATGTGTTGATCCAGAAGCACCACAACACTCCATGTCAGCCCAGCTTGTTTGTCCTGACGAGCCTGTGGAGCTCGTGCTCCTGCTGACGGGAGGCGTGAGCGTCCGGGATAATCATTTGGGGTACCACATTCCAATGTCAGGTCCAGTGGGAAACATTCATGCAAGACTTCAGCAAGTCCATACACACAAGTCCACGAGGGGCTCACACCCTGTGGAGATGAAGATGTGCGTCCTCCGCTTCAACCTTCCACGCAAATGAAGAACTCACCCAGCTAAGGTGCTTCCGTGAAAGGTGTGGTAGGAAAATACATTTTAAACGTCACCACGATCTCTTGATTAATTGCAGAAACTAGAACCCTGGTAAATACCCGTTTTCAGCTTTGTTTTCTTAAGCATGTATTTGTAAAAATGAAACAATTTCCTTCTCCCTTTTTCACAGCATGAATGAAAGGAGTGCCAATAGGCATTAGCCGTTAAGTCCTTAGGTTACAGGCCAGTCAGGTGGGATTATGACCGACCAGAAGAGGAATGGATGTTACCCAGGGATGCGTACAGTGATCGGTGGACTACGGTCTCCCTTTTAAGGGAGTGGGAGAGTATAAACAAAGATGACTGAGACTAAGTAAGTGTCCATGGAAGAGGAGGTATGTTGGAGAGGAGCCACAGCACTGGCTCTCAGCATACCTTCTAGTAAATCTGCAGGAACTCAAAAGCAGAAATCTAAATTTCCCAGCTTCCTTCACAGATAAGGTTCTGAAAATGAATTAAGTCCTTCCAGTTAGATAAACATAGGAAATCTGGAAGGTGGAAGTTGGGTGACAGCTACGTTCCTGGATATCTTAGAAAGCCACGTCAGCATATGTATGTATTTTCTTGCATGAATAGTCAAGACTCCACTACCCCAACATTTTAAAATATTTTGTAAGTATTAACTAATTTTGTGCCTAAATTAGAGTGGTTTCATTTCCTTAATGGAATCCTTACTGCCATAATTCTTAATAAAGAAATGTTACAGGCATTCCCCCCTTAAAATAAGAAAGGTTACAAAAATGGCCACACGTTCACAACTTCCATTTACTCTGAAGAGTGGAGTAAGGCAAGAAAAAAGAAATAGAATGTATAAGAACTGGAAAAGAAGAAAAAAACCCTCATAGACTGCTGTCAAAAAGCCTATTGTCAACACCGACTCCTGACCTTGAGGATGTCTTCTAGGTACGACCCCTGAGTAGTCCCACTCATGGATCCTGTTCATAATATTTTTGCAGTAACACGGCAACGATTTGGTCTTCAAAGTCGTAGGTATCTTGAGAATTCCAATCTCTTTCTTACCTGTTAATATGTTGGACAAGATATTTCCCCAATGAGCATATTTTGTAACACTGTACCCTTTGCAGAGGAAGATCATTCTATTTTTGTTTGGACAATTCTACGACTGGAGAAAGGGGAAAAGTCTTCGTATTTACAGAGTATAAATTCTGAAACTTTAAATTATTGGTACTAATAAGATTTAGCTCTTTGTCTACATTTTTTAAACAGTGCTATACTCATTCGTATTTTTCTATTTCAGGTTAAACCTAGTCCTGCTTTTCTATAGCATAGTTAGAGATGATCTTGAATTCTGACTACTGATCTCCATTTAGTATGTCCTTGTGTCTTCTTCCGTCTTAACCTTTATGCTAAGAACACAACATGACATTTTTGGTGTGAACTTGACAGTTCAAAAATAGAGTATCAGTTACACATTTTATTCTAGATAATATATTTTTATTAATTTATTCTTATTCCTGAAGATTAGTGCCAAGCTGCCTATAGTAGCCATGTTGCACTGGTGACCCTATGTTCCATCTTTATCTGTCCTGACATCCCTCTGCTAGAGGACCTGGCTGAAATAGCCAATAGCCATTAGAATCACCACTGCCATCTGGGAGAGGAGAATAAATCTCACTCTCACTTTTTAGCTTGGCATCTCTTGTTCATAGTGGGGATTTTTCCTTCTGTTCTCCCCTCTCCTGTATCTGTAAACACCCGGCAGCCACCTAATCTTAATATCCCACACTGTAATCTCCTAGCCCAACAAGTGGCCTCCCCAGACCCTGATATACACTCTTTTATCTCACTGGAGATGGATTCCACTAATGCATTTGGTTGTGGCTCTATAACCTGTCTACCCTTTGCCAGTCTTCTCCTGCATGTGGCCTAAAGTATGAACCACATTGAAAACCCTGTCTTGACCCTCATTAATGTGACTACGAGGACGTGAGGTGAGGAAATGTTGCCCCTCTGACTGGGACACCTCAACACCTCAATCAACCGAGTAGGGTAGAAAATCGTCTCCAGGCACATCTCCTGTGGTCTGGTGGACTTTACCATCTTTCTTTCCTATCTTACTTCCCCATGGAAGAATCCTGTTCTCCAGTGGCAGAAGGAAGGTCTGTGGATAGCTTGAATCACCTTCCTCCTGAGTTCCTCCTATCTTTTCTCTGCACCTAAGTACTTTTCCTTTTTATGTACCTTCCCATTGATATCTCATCCATTGGAGAACAGCCTTTACGGCTACATCAGCCTGTTCAAATAGGTATGTTTCCCTTAGTTAGGTCATACATTAGTGTATCTTCCCGATTTCATTATGAGAGTCTTCTATCACTCTTGAGCCCTCCTCCCTGGTGTTGGAACATACCTACCTTTGACATCCTGAATCTTTTATTTGACTCAGCCAAAATTGCTGGTGATACAAAAATCAATGATACAGCCTGCCTTTGAAGACTCATGCCTGGTTAGGTTCGATGGACAAGGTAAGACAGTGCCTTACAGTATAAATTGGGAAGGGCTCCAGTAGACGGTGTCAGCACGTATGTGAGGGCACTGACCGAGGGAAGACTGGGCCACCCTGCAGAGGTTTTGCAAAGTGAGTAGGAGTTTGCCCAATATAAATTTCTGTATTTTCTGACTAATGAGGCAGCCTACATCAAAGCCTGGTTACATGAGAGAGCGTCTGTGTCCAGAGAGCAGGGGAGACACTGTTCTGCCTGGAAGATGGTGTAGAGTAGGGGAGTGATCCGCAAGGATGGGGGGAGCGAGATCATGAAGGATCCCGCTAGGGTAGGCATCTCATCAGGAAATAAGAAGCCTCCACATAAGAATCTTCAACCAAGAAACGAACAATTCTGTGTTCTTGGGAGGAAACAAAAGACCTCTCTGAGATCTTACAGTTAGTCTGGGGGAATTCTAACATTTCACTTTTATAGCATAGGTGGCTTGAAACAACTCTTCTGGAGAGTACCTCCCCTTCCAGCAGTGGTTATGGAGCAGCGCTCACATGTGCTGGGAATCACAGTTTCTAGGGTTAATGTGTCCGGAGCGTTTATCTGCCCCGCCTCGACATGAGGATCCCCAGGCCCAGGTCAGCATTCACATTCCAATTCAGCTACCTTAGCCCTGGTCTACAGCAATGGGAGTTGCTTATTAAAGCTTATTTGGTGTTGTACAGAAGTGTTGGGTCACCACATTGTAAGCTTGAAACTAGTATAACACTGTGTGTTAACTAACTGGAATTAAAATAAAAACTTAAAAAAAAAAAAAAACTTACTTTGGGACCATGAGAGACAAGATTGAACATTTTCTTATCGTTGGAAGGCGTCTCTAGATTCCCCCAGCACGTTTTCCTGTGTTCCTTAGATGCTGTGAAAGACATGCTGTCTGTAAGTCCGACTTGAACTTGTCACTATTGTATCCCTGTGGCCCTGTCACAGGGCCTAGGAGCTAGTGTCGGCATTCAGTAGCATTGAGTACATGAGCGGAAGGAGAGCCGGAGTGTCACCGAGCCACAGCGAGAAGCGTCCGGGGAGAAGGCAGGGGAGGAGTTGTGAACGTGAGGGCGGGTTCGGACAGGATCCTGTCAGGCAGGAATGCGGTGCCCCAAACTGGACCTCGAAACGTTCTCTTCTTCTTCGGGCATGTCCTGTCAGAGACAAGGGGGACCAGAGTTTCAGGTAGAGAAATTGTCTAAATTCATGAACTAATCAAAGGTTTAAAGGCAAGTTCAAAGATTCCAGAAGGTTCTAGGGAAAGGTGACTTTTTCTATTACTTGTGTTTCTCAATTCTTTCTTTCTGGGTTATGCCTGAGTTATGGAACGCATGAATCTGTACCACGACTGGGGCTATACAACAAAAGAATGCCATACCTGGGAGTGGAGACAGTGCAGGACAGTAGGATGAGAAGTATTTCCTTGTCACCGTATGGCTCCTTATTTTCTGAGTCTTACCCATCTTTAAAACAGGTAACCTTGAATCTTCCTTCATATACTCAGCCTGAATTTAGCACCTAATATTGCCATAGACTATGCTTAGGGTTGAAGGAGGTTAGTCTTCTTATGTCTGTTTATGTCTTCAGAATTCCCCAGGACGTATCGCCTCGCCTCATGGTAACTACCACACAGTAACTAGTGTATTGATCGGTGTGTCCCGGACCAACAGGAAATGCGTAGGGACGGCAGGGGCAAGAGTGAGGCCATTTTCCCGCTGGTGGCTGAAGCATTGTGTCCGCTGAAGAGCCGCCTCCCCTGCGTGTCTCAACGCCGTGAGCGGCTTCCATACTATTCACAGACCAGCAACTCCGACAAGGCAGAGGATGACATTTAATCTCTGGAAAGGCGCCTAAAGGCTACCTAGGCTTGCCCGATGTTTTACTTAGGAGACATTGGGATTGAGAGACGTTACAGCAAAGTACCCCGCGTCCCACACGTGACTGATAGCCGAGTGGAGGCGAGTACCGTGTCTTGATGGTCCAATGTGGTTTCTGCGACAGCTCGTGAGGGTTAGCGTCATGTGGGGCCATGATCTGCAGAACTTGTTTCCGTGGCCTACAGACTCATGAAGCAGTCATTAATCGTGAGATTTCAAGCACTGCGACTCAGAACTGAAATTTATTAGGCGCTTTTTGTATACAAGGTACTTTATGCTCATATCTGAGCGAATGTTCGTGACAGCCTCCTACGATGGGTATCCTCCTTCCTATTTTGTAGGTAAAACCAGTGGGGCTTAGGAAAGTCAACAGCCTCGCCCTACCCCCCTCCCCACCCCAGCCATGCTGTCGTTAATCATGAAATGAACACCCGAACCCAGATTCCATCTAACAGACATCTCAGTGCCCCTCACAAGTAAACCATCTTTCCTGAGTCAGATTTAGCCTGAAGAGAGAAGATTAGCCCCTGTCTACTGTACCTTTCTACTGCAATAATGAATGATTTGGTTCCCAGTGCAATTACGAAAGTGTGTGCGCTCAAAGACAATCATTACCTCTTAAGTTAGAACTACGGGGGTTCAGTGTTAAAACTCTCCTCACCGTCCCCTCCAAGACTACAGGGCACCGATGTCACAGCTCCCGCCCCTCCCACAGACGTTTGCTGTTGTCGCACTGAGAGAAGGCTGCCCTGATGGGAACGGACTGCAAGGTGACCCCTGCTTGCCTGTCCGTTGACATTCCTCCCTGTTTTTAATTGAAAGGATGGCACACCTAAGATTTTCCTTTGAAACTGTACAAGCATCATGCTGACAAACATTGATCTTTTCCAAATACCAGAAATGTTTGACTTTTAAAAATATTCTGCCTTCTTATTATTTTAGAGGGACGGCTAGCTGCCTTTGCAGGGGAGCCGGCGATCCGGTCAGTTCATTTTCCATGTCCTGGTGTCCCTCCGTCTCCTTGTTCTGCTGTCTTTGAAAATGTTGTGCTCATTAGCAACCCCGTCGCACACCGAGGAAAGGCAGGACTGACAGAGTTTCTTCTGCCTGCTTCAAAGCGGTGGAAGAGATAAACAAGGTAAGTAAAACCAGGGTCGGAGAGAGTCCCTGATGTTTCTCCATTTTACACCATCTCTCATCTACACGAATTTTGCAAGTCACTAGCTGAATATTTAGCTTTATTTCCTGCAGGCTCTGTTTCCTATAAGAAAACCAGAGAGTAGCAATGGGTAACGGATTTATTTAGAACCTCGATAATGTATTTAGCTTCTTCAACTAGTTTCTTGCTTTTACATTTCTACGTAAAGGCAATGCATTCTCAGATTTCGCTTACAAAAAGAACCTTAATATTTTTATCAGCAATTAGGCTCAGAATCCAAATTTCTCAAATGGTGGCCCCAAGTCACCTCCTAGCCCAGGAAATACTCTTAGAGGCTTTCCGCTTTTCCATGTTTTTACATTAAATGTTTGACTTTATTTTTAATTAAACATTTATTATAAGCATATTCTGGATCATCTGAATGAGCCTCAACCGAATCCCAGCTGTTTGTTTCTGCTACAATAATTACCTTCGTGTTTAACTTCATTTGGGGTAAAGACCACATGTAAACATTTGTGGTGCGCTGGAGAAAGGAGGGGTTTGCAGCCGTCTGAGAAAATTGGTGGAGGAATTAGGCCGTAAGACATCTCTCCCTGGCAGAGGGTGGCTGAGTTCAAAAAGACCTCTGTGATCACAGACATTACCGCCTCCAGACTGTGAGCAGACACAGTTGTCAATTTGCAACAGTTTCTTTTCAGTGAAGACGTCTGCTCCGGGTCCTGGCAGTGATTACCATATAGACTCAGGAAATGCAGAATTCAGTAATGCAGCTATGCAAACTTTGTATTCAAATAACACATGAATGCTAATTAAAATCATCATTAGAGAAACTTTTGTGACAGAGTTTCGTTAAAGGGAGAAGCTTGATGAGCTCCACCAGTCAAGTCAAAGTGGTTAATATTTTGTAAAACATACCAATGCAAATAGGCACTTTATATATAGTATATTTAAGTCAACATGGGAAAAAATGTTGCAATAGAAAGGGAGAGGGCCAACTTTTCCTTATTAAACACAGATTCTTTATTGTTAAAATCAGCTTTTGTAGTTTAATTTCAACAAAATAATCTAGTTAAATACACATTATTGATTGGAAATAAATTTATTTTTCTAGTTTTATTTTCATTTATTTTATAATTTCCTTGGGTTTTATAGGTATATTGGACTGGTAGGAATAAGGAATTTATACACGTCTTACAGATTTAAGTATGTGATGGGGACATGAGGAAATTTTTATTTATAAGGAGACTCTATGTTATAAAAGTCTGAGAATATAACATGATATGCTTCACAAATGGTAGCCGCCCCATAGAAATTCTTCAATATATTGGAATCACAGAACTGGAAGAGAGCTTAGTTTACATCTGTCCTGCTCCCCCGGGTCAGGAAAATGTGGACTCAAGGAGTTAGAACTCATGTCCAGACCATATAGCAGGTTAGTCATTCAATCAAGTCATGTTTCTGAGCACTTAAGACCTCGGAGCTGAGAATAAAATGTACACATGTGGCTGGTAGAGCCCTACTTGGAACCTACACCTTTTGTGACCAACCCCTAGTTCTCCGTCAGTCTTTCTAAGCTGCGCACCAGCCAAGACGAAACCTGACATCCATGCAGAAATCCAGCAAACTCTAGGGACCTTCTCCATTCTGCATTCTCTTTCCATTAACACCACAGCTCATTCTGAAGTTAGTTGAGGGGCTGAAATTTTAATTCTAATTATAGAGAAGGAAAAGCAAGGGAATGAGTTAAAAAAAAAAAAAAGACAAATCTGACCTCAGACTGCCATACAAACTGAACTGTGGGTCTTTCTTAACCAAAGACAGCATTGTATTTTCTTGATATGGAAGGACAAGGTTTGGTTATCCTCCATGGGTCTCTCCAACTTTGAGGACAAATGACAAATTAATGTGGAAAGTGTTGAAATAGTGGAAGGTGTCCATGTTATGCCTCTGCTCAGACTCTGGGGAAAGTTACAAGTGACGTTTTATGTCATTGGACATTTGGTTTGAGTATCAAACTGCATTTCCCATCAGTCCTCTGAGCTCTGCTCTCACTGATGTTTGACCTATATCAACTTGAATTCCTGGGATTTAGGTCCAAGAGGGCTTGCAAATAGTGGGTATTTCCTTTCCCACATTTTGTAGTGAATGTGGTAAATGGAAAGTTCAAAGTCCCTGTGTGTAATAACATGGCGTGTTTTTTCTCAAAAAAACACAAAAAACAAAAACAAACAAACAAAAAAACTTGCTTTCATCCAAGGGGCACTGAGTCTTTGTGACAGTTGGGTGGGAAGTTATGACTTCTGGCTAGATACCCCAAGAAAAGCATTTTATAGTCGACACTAGTACTCATCACCAAATATCCTCAACTCTCTTTCCCGCAAGTGTGGGGCAGAATGGCTCTTTGTGGTCCCTGGAGGGTCTGACCCTGCAGCCCACCACATCATGGAAAATTGCACAGTTGTTTTCTTTAACTGAAATCTAGAGAAACAATTCTGATTAACGTAAGGAAAAAAGGTATTTATTGGAAGGACAGCGAGTAGCTGAAAGGATTGAAACAAGACGGGAGAAGCAGGCTCCTCCGAGAGGAGAAGAATAAACCATCTCAGGTACCAGCAATGAAACTCTTGAGCATCTCTCTGGTGTGTTGGTTTTGAACTCAGAATGAATCCTGGCTACACAGCAGACTCACCTGCAGAACCTGTGAAAAAAACTGATGTTAAAAAATTAGCAAGACAGGAAACAACATGTGTTGGAGGGGATGTGGGGAAAGGGGAACCCTCTTACACTGTTGGTGGGAATGCAAGTTGGTGCAGCCTCTTTGGAGAACAGTGTGGAGATTCCTCAAGAAACTAAAAATAGAACTTCCCTATGACCCTGCAATTGCACTCCTGGGTATTTACCCCAAAGATACAGATGTAGTGAAAAGAAGGGCCATCATGTTCCCCAATGTTTATAGCAGCAATGGCCACGGTCGCCAAACTGTGGAAAGAACCAAGATGCCCTTCAATGGATGAATGGAGAAGGAAGATGTGGTCCATATACACTATGGAGTATTATGCCTCCATCAGAAGGGATGAATACCCAACTTTTGTAGCAACATGGACAGGACTGGAAGAGATTATGCTGAGAGAAATAAGTCAAGCAGAGAGAGTCAATTATCATATGGTTTCACTTATTTGTGGAGCGTAACAAAAAGCATGGAGGACATGGGGAGTTAGAGAGAAAGGGGTTGGGGTAAATTGGAAGGGGAGGTGAATCATGAGAGACTGTGGACTCTGAAAAACAATCTGAGGGGTTTGAAGTGGCGGGGGCAGGGTGGGAGGTCGGGGTACCAGGTGGTGGGTATTATAGAGGGCACGGATTGCATGGAGCACTGGGTGTGGTGAAAAAATAATGATACTGTTATGCTGAAAATAAATAAATGAAAAAAAAATAACCCACAAAACAACAAAACAAAACAAAACATGGAAAAAACTTGGGGCATCAAATTAAGGACCCCATGGCTGAAATTAGTTGACAGTAATACAAAGAACTGTTTTCAAGTCTAAACCTGGCAGCTAACATCTAGAGTGTGCCAAGAATTCCTGGAAATGAACAATAAATCAAAAGCAAAACTATGACCAAAATTTAGTAAAAAATCAAAATTTAAACTCTGATCTCACAGTGAATGAAGGTTATGAAGGGATAATCCCTATATGGGGAAAAACAAACCCTAAAGCTAACCAACTTATGAAGAGTTACTCAGAATCATTGACAAATATAGAGATGAAACATAAAACGAAAATATCCCCTTTGAAATTGGAAATGAAAACAATGAACACACTGGTTGTTGCCAAGAGTTAGCGAGGATGGGAACAAATATAAAGCTTCATGCCTTGCTGTTGGGAGTGTGGACTGGGGCAGTCATTTGTAAGCGCTTTGGCCATCTGCCATTTAGCCAAATTATGCACATAGCACGGTATTCCTCTTAGCTGTCTATCCCCCAGAAAATGCTCACCCAGGTCCCTAAGGGGACGTGTTGAAGAATACCCATCACCGCATTATTTGTGTTACAGTGAGCTGTTTTCAAGTTGACCATCCATCCCTGGAAGAAAAGAAAGTCAAATTGATAGATATACACCAAGGGGTATTGTGCTGCTGTGAGAAGCAACAGTTAGAGGCAATGAATTTTATATTAATAGAAATGTCTAATCGGGGGTGTTAGGTGGAGAAGGTAGACAGATAAAAGGATAGATAGATAATAGATAGATGGCTTTTAAAAGCATTAGCTTAGTGAAGAAAGAAACAGTAGAACATATTTAGCTCACTATCATTAAAAGAATTTAAAATGCATGCACACCAAACAAAGATACACAATTTTTTTTTTCAAGAATGCAGTAAACAGAAGTATCCTATAGGGTTAAAGAAGATAATTAGAGTGTAAGATAAAATACATCTCTCTCTCTCGCTACCCTTATTTTTGGAGAGCTCCCCAGGAGATAATAATGTGCAGTAGGAACTACTATTGAACAAGAAATGAAAGTTAACAAAAGAATAAATAAAAAGTCTCCAGTGGTTTTTACCCCTTGTAAATGTTCTCACACCAGTTCTCAGCTCCCCCATGGGAGAATGTGGTCACTTGAGCACGGGCGATGTGTGCACCCCAGCAGGTTCCTGGACTTCTACCTTCATATAGAGCAAGAGGAGCTGTTTCCCAAGAAACAAATACTGGACGGCCCCAAGCCCCACATGGGCCCTGCAGCCCCCAGTACTAAGTAGAGTAGATGTTTGGATGTTTTGATTCTCAAAATATATTTAAAACAAGATTTTTGCTTCCAAGGTGATAAAGATTTATTAATGTATTGACAATGACTCTCCATACATTCAGGATTCAATTTATTTCACTTAAAGAAATGGTGGAGGAATCTTATGTGCTTTCTTACTATGTAAATGCAGGGGACAGAGCACAAATACATTTGGATCTTGCCAAAGGGAAGTCCAGGCTAGATGGATTTCCACCTCCCATTAGTGCTACATCATGTCTTAGAATGAGATATTTACCAGAGGTTTATGAGTGATTAGGAAAAACTATCTAAAGCGATGAGTTGTATGATGTGTTTGGGTAAAATCCCCAGTATTTGTCCTGAAAGTGCTTGACAATGATCTTGAATTTCCAGCACTGGGTGGGACTCCGTTCCCTGTGCTCTTCTCTGGCACCTACACAGGCAAAATTTAGATCATGACTTCGTGCAGAACTCCATTGTAATTACCATGCATGTGTTCTAGCCACAGAAACAAATTTAGATCCAGAAGTGATCTCTGGGGTTCTTCTCATCCTTGTTTTCACTTTGATGAAAGAAAGAAGGAAAGAAACTCAAGTCCAGAGAAATAAAGTCACTATAGCTAGAATGTGGGAAATCTAGGGTCTCGTTCCAAGCTTTCTCTTGGATATCAGGACAATTTCATGGTTCTTCCCACATTTGTTTTCCCAAAGGGGATGATGTGTTCCTGGTGCATTCATGGTAGATGATACACAGTGGTGTAGAACCTTCACGTCTGCATAAATTATATGGAAATGCTCTGTCACTGTATTTTGACAGCTTAGTTGTTTAAAATTTGATGTATTCTTCATTGGAGAAGTGTCTGTCCATATCTTCTGCCCATTTTTTGATATGATTATCTGTTTTGTGTGTGTTGAGTTTGAGGAGTTCATTATAGATCCTGGATATCAACCTTTTGTCTGTACTGTCATTTGCAAATATCTTCTCCCATTCCATGGTTTGCCTCTTTGTTTTCTTGACTGTTTCCTTGGCTGTGCAGAAGCTTTTGATTTTGATGAAGTCCCAAAAGTTCCTCTTCGCTTTTGTTTCCTTTGCCTTTGGAGACATATCTTGAAAGAAGTTGCTGTGGCTGATATCGAAGAGATTACTGCCTATGTTATCCTCTAGGATTCTGATGGATTCCTGTCTCACATTGAGGTCTTTTATCCATTTTGAGTTTATCTTTGTGTACGGTGTAAGAGAATGGTCGAGTTTCATTCTTCTACATATAGCTGCCCAGTTTTCCCAGTACCATTTATTGAAGAGACTGTCTTTTTTCCACTGTATATTTTTTCCTGTTTTGTCAAAGATTATTTGACCATAGAGTTGAGGGTCCATATCTGGGCTCTCTACTCTGTTCCACTGGTCTGTGTGTCTGTTTTTATGCCACTACCATGCTATCTTGGTGATCACAGCTTTGTAATAAAGCTTGAAATCAGGTAACATGATGCCCCCAGTTTTATTTTTGTTTTTCAACATTTCCTTAGCGATTCGGGTTCTCTTCTGATTCCATACAAATTTTAGGATTATTTGCTCCAGCTCTTTGAAGAATACCAGTGGAATTTTGATTGGAATAGCATTAAAAGTGTAGATTGCTTTAGGTAGTATAACATTTTAACATGTTCATCATCACTAGCCATCAGGGAGATTCAAATTATAACTACATTGAGATACCACCTTACTCCAGTTAGAATGGCCAAAATTAGCAAGACAGGAAACAACATGTGTTGGAGGGGATGTGGAGAAAGGGGAACCCTCTTACACTGTTGGTGGGAATGCAAGTTGGTGCAGCCTCCTTGGAGAACAGTGTGGAGATTCCTCAAGAAATTAAAAATAGAATTTCCCTATAGCCCTGCTATTGCACTACTGGGTATTTACCTCAAAGATAAAGATGTAGTGAAAAGAAGGGCCATCTGTACCCCAATGATTATAGCAGCAATGGCCACAGTCACCAAACTGTGAAAAGAACCAAGATGCCCTTTAACGGACAAATGGATAAGGAAGATGTGGTCCATATACACTATGGAGTATGATGCCTCCATCAGAAAGGACGAATAACCAACTTTTGTAGCAACATGGACGGGACTGGAGGAGATTATGCTGAGTGAAATAAGTCAAGCAGAAAGAGTCAATTATCATATGGTTTCACTTATTTGTGGAGCATAACAAATAGCATGGAGGACAAGGGGAGATGGAGAGGAGAAGGGAGTTGACAGAAATTGGAAGGGGAGGTGAACCATGAGAGACTATGGACTCCGAAAAACAATCTGAGGGTTTTGAGGGGGCGGGGGGTGGGAGGTTGGGGTACCAGGTGGTGGGTATTATAGAGGGCACGGATTGCATGGAGCACTGGGTGTGGTGCAAAAATAATGAATACTGTTATGCTGAAAATAAAAAATAAATTAAAAAAAATTTGATGTACTCATGCTCCAGTGTTTTCAATCATAAGTAACATAGGACTCCTGAGCTGTTAAATACATTTGTCCAGTGTGTATGTATATGTGTGTAAACGTGCTATGTGAACACATGCATATGTTTTATATGTACGTGTGCATATAGAACCTTCTATATGTTCTCCAAGACACTAGTCTGGACTCAGGAAATATCATGATGAAGAAAACAGATATAATTCATGCCTCCAAGGAGTTCAGGGGAGGTGATTCTATCAAAACAAACAAACAAAGCAGTCCCCAACTCAGAGTGTGATGTGGCTTTGGTGCTGAAGTGTTTGTGCTTATACTTGTGTGTGTGTGTGTGTGTGTGTGTGTGTGTGTGTGTGTGTGTGAAAGAGAGAGAGAGAGAGAGACTGAAAGAGGAAATGTGGAATGGGACACGTGATAAAAAGAAGCTATACATTTCTTTTATATAGGTCTTAGAAACTTGAATTAAATTGTATTTGTTTGGGTAGATTTAGGTGAATGTTTTCACAAGAACACTTTCCAGGTGCCAGAAATCACTGGGCTGGCGAGGCCCAGCACCCATGTGGGGGTTGCCTTCTTTTCTTTCCAATATCTTCCCACCAGCCCAGAGCGTGATTTACCAACTGATTACTCACTTTGCATTTTATGAGCTTTCACCATGGTGGTAGTTCACCTGAAAACATTTCTCTGGTCTTGTCTAAGTGTGTGTGTGCTTTATGTGAAGGCACAGGGACTCCGGGTAGACTACAGCTTCTGATGACCACGTGTTCTTTCGTACACATGGATGTCCGCACGCAGGACCCTGATTGCTGAGTTGACTTCCTCTTGTGGCTTCTCTCCAAGGCGTCCTCAAATCTGTGCCCCTTCTTCATAGAACAGCACATCCCTAGCAGACCTGTATGAATTATTCCCTTCCCAAAGCTGCAACCTTGGACTATGCTCTGAGCATGGGTTTCACTTGTCCAGACGCTGGTGAGCTTTTCCACGAGCAACAGCGGACATGCATACAGGATGTGGTAATTTCCTGAAAGGTGAACTACCCTGACTTCTTCATGTCTATGGAGACCCTGGCCTTCTCTTGGTCATTGTGGCTTAAGAACTTAAAAGCATTTTAACTCATCTTACACTTTTACTTCTTTTATCCATTCAGTCCCAGACATTTCTGATTCTTTTTTTGCAATCCTTGTCCCTGAGATGGAAGTAAACTGATGATGTTTTTTATAGAGACACCGATAGGCTGAGAGCCATATGGGCGCTGACCACTGGGAAAGACTTTGGCTGGGTTCCTTGTCCAGGAGAACACTGTGCGTGCTTCGCTTTGGTTCTGATTTCAACACTGTGGCTGGAAACTCGACTAGTTTTCATTTGATCATTGAGAAGATATTTTTGAAATTCCAAGCAGGTGAATGTGTTTGGGGGAATGCATTGCTGTGAATGATCTCTTACCTGTAACCAATCTCTAAAAACCACTTGAATTTCCTGGGCAGAGGGCAACTCCTAGCTTCTGTTGCTACTGTTCAGCACCCCCAACGCCAGCAAGCATGCAAGCCCAGCAGACCTGCTCCCAGACATGAGTGCCGTGCTGCTGAGATCCACCAAGCAGCTGCTCTGGAGCCTTGTGAGGTGGGTGCAAATTCGAGGTCCACCTACTAAGTGTGCA
The DNA here is from genome assembly GCF_022355385.1 of Mustela nigripes. Taxonomy (NCBI): domain Eukaryota; kingdom Metazoa; phylum Chordata; class Mammalia; order Carnivora; family Mustelidae; genus Mustela; species Mustela nigripes. The sequence continues at coordinate 80,917,892 of NC_081571.1, read as the reverse complement.
GAGACGAGAGATGCGGAAGAACCTGCTTCATTATTCTCATCTCTCAGTCGGAAAGCGTCGACTTTATCTGTTCAGTTGCCGCCGGCTCCTTGAGTCTGACCACGTCCTCTTGTCCCCACCATCAGCAGCTTTGGCAAAGTGAGGATTACTATAAAAATATTATAAAAATCTCTGCTTTGCAGGCCTCTCTTTGTGTGCACAAAGGTTTATTCTTCAAAGGCTAAAATTTTAAAATCACATATGCTACCGCTCTGTGCCCTCTGTGCTCTCAGCCTTGAGTTCCACCTTATTGGATGAGACCGTAACACCTGGGGCTTTCTTCGCGTTTTCCTTTGCTTGGTATGCCCTTGCTGTCCACTTTTCTTTTCTTTCTCTATCACCTTATTTTGCGTGCTTTTGTGAAGAATAATAAATAACAAAGAGCTTTTCTTGTGTCTAATAGAGTCTGACACTGTACGTGACCCATTGACATTTTGAGAAACTCTAAATCTTTGAGTTGTACTTACACATAATGATTAGTTGATGCTGTGTTCTCTTCTGCCCTTTCTTTATCTTCATGGCTTGGATTCTTGTCTTTTCTTCTTCTTCTTCTTCTTCTTCCTTTTTTTTTTTTTTTAAATTTTTCCCAGTGACTTTGGAGGTTCTGTTTCCCAAGCCTTCTTCCTATTTTATAAGAACATATCCACGCTCACTAATTCTTGTACACCCTCCCTCACACACTGACTTGCCGTGTCCATGTGCTCCAAGATGAAATCTTGAGAATACTTGGGATTTCCCCGTCTCTTTTCTCTGAGAGACTCTAAAATCATTTATTTCCAGAACACTAAACACCCCCGTGACACATCTCTTTTACTTTAGGAAGCTCCTAGAACAATGATTTTTCAGATCCCCATGTTCATATCACCGTCCACGGATGTTTAGCGATGGCTTGCGAGACCCATTGTTCCCGTGTTTTCTGCCCTGTAATGTGGCTGCAGATACCTGCTCCGATCTGATGGTTGTTTTCTTGGAGCCTCCAGTGGATTGAGTGATGGCAGATGGCAGACAATGAATCAGGGTTTCATCAGAGAGAGAGGGTCCATGGGAGCTAGTTCAGGGGCTGAGAGACCTTCACAGGCCATGGGTGTCAGAGGCGTGTGGAGCAGGGAAGCAGCCGCTGGTGAGAAGTGATGAGAAGCCAGTCATGTTTCAGGGCTGGTGGGACCAGGGTATGGGTGGTGTTGCCAGCACAGCAGTGGGAGCTGGGACCGTGGGAGAGCCAGTGCCAGCCAAAGGACGCAACAGAAAGCCAAGAGGAGGAGGAAGAAAGATCCCAGTGTCTCCTTTTCTTCCCCTCCTGGTGGGTCCTGAAGAGCCATCTGGCGAGGGGGCCTGGGACACAGCCCCTGGGGAAGGGCAGGGCGTGGGGTGGGCTGACAGCCAGCAAGCCCACACCAGCACAGGCAGACACTTCCTGAACTTTGCAATCCCAGACTATCTTTATTTTGCACGAGCAGATGGATGCTGTCTTGGCTTGCCACCGTGTTCTTGGTTCCGGTCCTGGTCTTCTCCATAATTTATAATATTGCTCCACTGCCATCCAGCTCCCAGGCTTTCCCATAAAGAGTCTGATTTCATTTTTATCCTCGCATTTGATGTTTCCCATCACACAACGCACATTGTATTTCCTTTTCTCTTGGAATTCAGGAATTCCACCAGACAGGTCACCAACTAATCCTGGAATCTGGGGAAGACGTTTAACCTACAGATTCGACTGTGTTTTCATTTTCACCTGCAGCTAATTCTTTGTATTATTTTGTCTGCTGGTGCTCCTTTCAGGCTTCTCATTACCGGTGGGTTACGTCTCCAGCATCTTCCTTCCAGATCACTTGCATCATTTTCCCCCAATAATTTTCATTACTATGTTCTTACCTTAGACACTTTCTCCACCTGCTTCTCAAAGCAAGGGGTAGGGTTTCTAAACTAGACTTTCTGGGAGGCTATCATTTCTTCACATATTCAAACATGGTGCAGTCCATAGCAGGAGCTTGGTAAGCACATGTGGATGAAAGAATGTGTCGGTTAGTCAGCAACACACTTGCTTTCAGGTTGCAGATTACAGAATATGTGGACGCAGGTATAGAGGTAGAGGGATGTGGGTGCACATGTAGATGACTGTTCAAATATAAAAATAGTGCTGAATTTGGAAACATTTAGATTTCTAAGAGCTCCATGGAACACACAGATAGGACTCCTACATAAAGGCAATCACAGAAGGATATACAAGAAAATGCAGACTTTTCAGTGCACTATGCTATTCATTTTTTTCTTTTCTAGTTCAAAACAGGAGGCGAGGGTTTGCATAAATTTATTGAACATTGTACTTATAGAAATCTATGGGTTTCAGGCCTCAAGTGATAGCAGAATACAATCTTTTGAGTTCTACTTTTTTTCTTAAACCATTTATAATGTTACTTTGTTTTCTCGACTGGGAATGAATATAATAATGCTATTCTAAGGAACAGAGTTTTTTTAATGATACAGAGGAGACTAGAATTTTAAAAGAGAACCTGGGTGATATTTTAACCGTACTAATATTAAAGCCCCTTTTACAGAGCAGCTCACAGCAGCTCGCCTACTCATCTATGGATAAGGACAATGGAAGAGCTTACCTAAATACTGCAGACACATTTGATTCGTAAATGTGGATGTTTGTGGAATCCTCCAGCTTTTGTCCATTAATTCGAACTTAGAAATAAAAAAAAAATATCAAAGGAAGCCACAGTGTGTGTCTCTTCCTCCTGAATTTCTTCTCTAATTGAATGGTAGATTGTGATACAGAACTCTATTGGAAGCCTGATTATAAATTACATACTATTTTGGCAGACAGTGTAATTGAGTCACTGAGGCATTTCTAGCAAGTGGTTTATTTGTTTATTAGTGCACTTTACTTATTCAGAATTGATATGTAATAAGCTGCACACACCCGGAGCATTCAAACGGGTGGTTTCTGACGTGTGTGTGGCCATCCCCCAAATCAAGATGTAGAATATTTCTATCATCCTATGAAGTGCCTGAGAGGATCCCAAATGCCATGCTCTAATTAGGGCTGGGGACCACAGTGCCCTTGTGGGTTGTGGTGTGTCCAGCATCCTGGGACAATAGTCTCCCCGCACCCACGACCCCCCGCCCCAACACACTCAGTGTGGAGTTCTGACCTTAGCATGGAGACATTGCCCAGTGACATGAAAAATTCTCACAGAGGAACTGAACCTCAGTGAAGACCCAGGAGTAGAGGCTGCGGGTGATCTTCACTCTGATGACAATGCCGGAGAGCAGCTCTCATTGGCCCTGGCTTCACAGGAGGATCACCCTGGGGGCTCTCAAAAGGACCCTTCCCCTTCCCCCCAGGCTTCAGACCTTGGGTTCTTTGATCTTTCATTTTATGAGCAAGTCTCCCAAGAGAGAAAATAATGAGACCCTGGCTTACTAGAATGGGAAAGGAAAGAGAAGCAACAATCCCACAATAAAGATCATTTTTCAAAAACTTTACTAACGCTCCTGGCACCATGCCACGCAGGTAAAATGCATTATCCCCTTCACACGTACCTCATGAGGTAGGGGCAATTATTGTCATCAGCTCTGTTTGACATGAAAAAATAAATGGGAGTCTGAAGGATGTGATGTGCTCAGACTCATCACTTACCAACAGCTGAAAACAGATTTGAATTCAGTTCCGTCTGAAACAAAATTTCATGTTCTAAACTGCCCTGCCGTATCACCCCTCCGCAGGGTGTAATGGATTTGCGTGATAACGCCGTAGTTATTCCAACAATTCTTACTTCGCCTTCATGGGGAGAAAATTGAACCCAAAGTATGTTTTTCTCTGATAGCAATACTAGATTGTACATATAATTCTATACAAAATAAAAATGTAATTAAGAAAAACACAAGAATTTTGTCGACACCTTTGAGAACTGGGATGTTATACACTCCTCTTTAAATGCATTAGGTTTCTCCAGGTAGCCTCCAGAAAACAGACTGGCCTCTGACATAACACACTGTGTCGTGGCATAACACACTGTCTACAGTCATTGTGTTTAATTTCCAAGTACGACTTTCTCTCATTTGCCACATGATCCCTAAAGTCAGTAATAACATTCCCAATAACAACCACCAGGGAAGCACTGTTGTGTTATGGTTCTCGGCAAGTCACACCAAGCTTCAGTCTTCTTTGTGTAACCCCCAGCCCCCAGAAGAGAGACAGCGGGGAGGCTGTGTTTGTGTAGGTGTGTGTTGTGTGGTTGTCGTTGCCCCCGTCCTTTGGGTTCACATTTATGAAAATTTAGAGATGAATTTCAGAAGCCTACCTGGGAAGTCACCTTTGGAGAAAAGTAAGTAACATTTCTGGAATGCCTCACCCTGCTGTCTTAGCTTTTCCTCCCCAGCAGGGATGAGCTGAAGAACATGAAATCTCCACGGGTTGATGCAGCCTTGATTCCATGCCTTGCGGAAGCGTTCCAGAAGCCTCACTGTAGGCAGGTGCTGTGCCCGAGAGGGACTAGCTCCATGCACATCTCTTACTGTCCTGTAGACCTTGGTGCCCGACCCTAACCCAAAGGACTCCCCGTCCTCACCGCCAGCCTTCTGTCTCCCTTGGGGGGGTGGTCAGAATTGAACAATCATCCCATCATTATCACTTTTTGTCTTATTTTCACCTGTCCAAAAATTATTTTGACCTGGACATATTTCCTTAAAAGAATCAGGCATTTTGTGTGGTTCTATTGATTTGCATACTTTCTCCTAATAAATCCAAACACACAAAATATCTTCTGGTAGGCACAAACAAATACAAAAGCCTTTAAATTAAGATTTATAAGATTTCTCACTTGTAGACAGAACCTTATAATGTCTACTTTAAGACTATTGTCCTATTAATTAGAATTTTCCATCAACATCTCCCCTTTATTCTAGGGAAATTCTATTTCTGTCAAGTCTGACAGGAGATACTTTACTTTTCCTTAATGATCTGTATGTTAGTATCAAAATGTGGATACAACTTTTACTTTTTGTACAGCCTGACAATCTCTATGCTCCCTTCTGGAAATTCAGCAAAGAATGCTCAGTGTGTTGCCTTCATTTGAATAGTCCAGTACCCTGGGTGCAATATGATGCCTGCTTAAAGTCCACCTAGCTGATGACCTATGTGTGGCATAAAGAAACCATAAAACCAATCTTTGGGGAAGATTCTAACTCATAATGACTGACTCGTTTCTTCTAACCGACTCTAGAACTCCTATCTTGCCACAATTCTACACGCCCTGAGTCAACATCCACTAAACCAACTGATAGGAGCTCTGAGTGGGTGGTCTGTTTGTTCCATCTGTACAAACATAAAAAAGCATCCTTTAGATTTTTTAAGAAACATTTTCCCTGATAAAACAAGTCTAACGTTGGCCACATGAGAATCAGGCAGATATTTGGAAGACGAGATCGTGATAAGAAGATAACAGGACAAAGGATATGAAAGAACCCATTTTCCACTTAACCTTCCTCACTCTTCAAAAAAATTTCTACATTTTCTTTGGATTCTCTCTTCAGAATGTCACCAAAGGCAACAAAACTCTGAAAAGGAATGTTGCCATGAGAGTTAATGAGGAAATGATGGTAGACGTCACTGTCACCGTGTACTTCTTCCTTGCCAGGCATGAAATCAGAATGAGCCTGTCACTTGCAGTGACCTGTGAGATTAAAATAGTCTGATGTAAGTCAGGAGAAGCCAGGCCTATTCTTGAGGTTTGCCCCAAATTAAAATAAAACAATATATTTGAACTTTGATTATAGGATGAATTCATTTTGTATAATTATAATTTGCTAAAAATAATTGACTCAGGGTCATTTTTCTCTGTGTCATAATGAAGTTCTGTGAATTTCAGGGAACAAAGAACAGATTGACTTGTTATCATCGGCGATCCCTGCAGTTTATCTGCAGAAAAAGAGTGATCTATTCGACGGGCCAGCTTAGTCAAAGGTCTCTGGCGCTTGGAAATTCAATCATGCCATAAATTGGAATATTGTCATTTAAAACTCACGGTTGACCATCATGTTTACTTCTCTCAGTACTCTTTGCAATGTGACTTTGGTATGTGACAGTGATGGGGAGAGAGTGAGACACGGTTGGTCTGACGGAAACAGTTCAGAAGCCACTTGAGGATCATGGGTATCAAGTAGGAGTTACCTCTATAAAAGGTACAGTGTACTTTTACCTACCGAAAGGTAATGACCTACTGAATTACCTACTGAAGATACAAAATGGACACAGTTTATGTAAAAAAGCAGAAAATGGAAAATAAGGATACCAAAAAAATCAATTTCTCCAATTTAATTTCTACACATCCAAATCCTGTGACCTATGAAAACTCTGGATTAGAGCCTTTCAAATTATTCATGTTTAAAACACTGAAGACTTCTTTGTGCATGGAGCCCCCAGCAAGGAAGATCTCCACGTGCTTCTGGGGGTGCCCAGGGCACAGCTGCTAAGTGACCCATCTATGGGTGAGAGGTCAGGCCAGAAGGTGTGAGGCCTGCGGCTGAGAAACAGAGGTGGGGGGCGGGGATCGGAGGGTCGGAAAGTTGTCCTTTGGCAGAGTTGACCAGATGTACAAGTGGGGCCAGGAACGGGATTCTGTAAGACCCACAGCACCGAGCCACACTCGGGGTCAGGCTTGGCTAGGAACAAAGCACTGGAAGAGGAAGGACCTGGGGTTCCAGGGACAGACTGAATAGTGACAAGATCTTGTTTTCTGTGCACCTCCCAACTTCCCTTCCCTTTGGCCCTGCATCTTAATTTGGGCATTTGATTGCCCAATAGACAGCTATCAGAGGCATTTATATCTTAGTCGCCGAAGTAGATATCAGCTGTGAGAAGAAATTGCAGCAAAAATCCATTTATAACCACCCTTTCCCACCCCTTGGAAATACTATCTCCAGTCTTTCCTCAACACATGATCCAAACATTTTGTTAGGCACGCTGATTTTGCTTTTAAATACAAAAGAACTTGGGGGAATATTTACAAACACCTTGCTTGTGAAAATCAACCTCCAACTTTCTTTATATATTCCCAGTGGAAATCTAATAGAGCTGCCCAGAGTAAACATTATTTCTGGGTGCGTCTGTGAGGAAGGGTCCAGATGAGACCAGCCTTTGAATTGGCAGACTGAGATACAGGGATTGGGCTCCCACAGGGCCGTGGGCCTTTTCCGATCCACGGATGGGGGAAGTCACCCTTCTGCTTCCTGCCTGCCTGCTGGGGCTGGGGCGGCTCCTCATCTTCTTGGGCCCTCAGACTGGGATCGGCTTCCTGGTTTCCAAGGCTTCAGACTCAGACTGAATTACACACCAGCTTTCCCGGGTCTTCAGCTTGCAGATGGCAGATCGTGGGACTTCTCAGCCTCCAGAATCGCTGAGCCAATTTCTCATAATAAATCTCCTATATATACCCTCCCTGTTCTGTTTCTTTACGAACCTTCACTAGTAGACACTGAGAGCAGGTTTTCTTTTTTTTCTTTTTTTCTTTTTTTTTTTTTTTTAATAATCAGAACATCTCTCTGAGAATGGCCAGAGATGATCAGAAGTTTCCCTAGGAACATGGACCTTTAAACGGATGCAGGAAAAAAAAGTGACCTTTGCATGAAATGTGGCCATATCGGGTCAGATTTTGCCCTTTCTCTCAAAAGCGAGGCAAACACAAACATGAAAATGGAAAAACAAAACAAAACACCAAAGCACGCTTCTATTTCTGTCAAGAATCAAACCTGAATGGGAAGGAGTATGAGACAAGTTTCTCCTCAGCTGGGCTGAGTTCAGGGATGCTGAGGAGATGGGCCCCATGAAGACACGACAGAACAAGCACAGTTGCTAGAAGCAACCGTTTTGGGAGAGCTATTCCAGCACCGTGACTTCTGTTCCCCTGTTGGCATCCATCACCTCCCCCGTGGTTTATAGGAGGACCCACAAGAAAGACAAAGCAACGGTGCTCTGGGAGGGAGTCACCTCCGTTTGAGCAAGGAACAGTGACTGTCTCCCACCATCAGATAACTCTCCCAGCCTCCTTGGAGAAGATAAGGCGCTGGGTCAAGAGGCCTGGACGTCTTGGAGGAAACATTTCCAACTCGGAAACCCGGGCAGAGAGAAATTATCAGCTCCCATCATAGGAGTTATCATTATTCTTAATTGTCTAAGAAGTGGATTGCTACTTAAGCTATGGAAGAAAGGAAACCGCCATGTTCTGAATACCTACTAAAGTCAAAATTCTTTCATTTGCCTCATTTAATTGCCATCCTAATCCATGTGTACTCTGAGGAACGAAGGTTTCAACAAATTTTATCTACAGACATTATAGGACACATTAGGGCAGCTGATGGGAATTGAACAAGGTAGACTGTCCCTGTGATGGTCTGTTCACCAGTTTTCTGTTTCCATCTAAACTGTCTGAATTATTGGAGTCCTTTCCTCATTTCAAGGAAACTGAGAGGCCATCAATGAAACATTCCACTGTGATGCCACAGATGTCCAGTAGGAAAGGCAAGGCACCTCCAGCTAAACCAGGATATGTATTGATGATGATAGGATACATATGACTCCCAGATATTAAAATACGAAAAGAAAATTAGAACTGATGAAAATCTGATCTTCTTAAGCTGATGTGAAAGGCAAACGTGTAAAATAACTCTCACAACTTTATACATGAGAGAATTTACTGGACTTCGGTTAAAAACCCTGAATCAGCCCAGCCTTTTGATAATAATTACCCACAGAATAGTTGGGTGCTGATTGCTGACACACAGTGTGCTTCCATTTCAGCAAACCCTGGAGAATAGTGGAGTCATTTTATTTGTGCATAATAAGAATGAAATAAAAGTCAGACACATCAATCAATGCATCTCCCATCATGCGCACACTTCCAGATACTAGAATGATCCTTGCTGCTAAACCCTCACTTCTGATCGACATGTTTTGAAAGTTTGTGTTGTTGATTCTTGCCTTAGCCAATGCCTTGGAAGATTTTTTCTGTTGATTACATTATCTCATAGGTCTTTCTTTAAAAGGATTAGAGTTTTGTTGCATTTGCTGGGTCTGTTATGTTAAACACAACTTCAAAGATTCAGGTTCCTGCAGAGAACGTTAGGGGAGAAAATAAGGTGATGCGGGTTTAGAAAGATGCAGGGTTCAAATTCTTTCTAGCTGCTGTGATACAGAGTAGCTTTCCTTCGTAAAGCATGTTTCCTAGAGCTGAAATAGTTATGCAGGGGTGTATCAATGCGCAAGTATTGTAACCAGTAGGATGTTGTACATTTCCAATTAATACCACTTGAGAGTGAATCCAATGCTTGTGAAAGTTACTCGTATAGTAAAGACTGTGTTTGTTTTTATTCGCAGGTCATTATAGACAGCACCCACGTTATCCTTTGGAGGCATCCTTTGTCTTTACACCAATTCCAAAGTCTATAATCAGTTGTTCCTCAGGATCCCAGAGCAGCTCTTTCTGCCTGCGCATCCTGTCCCTGTGCTTTAACGAAAACATCTTTTTTGCACGGAGACATCTCAAGGATCCTTTCTTCTCCATGGGTTCTGAACCCCAACATATCTACCTCATGCCTCCGGGCGACATCAGCAATGCTGTGTGATACCATTAGGGGTCAGAAAAGCCATGAAACTTAAAAAAAGCTCAGTTGTAGATGAGCTTCTCTCATCCTTCCAAGAACAGCAGAAATGCCATCGGGAGGATTCTTCCTGTCCTCTGAGCCACCAGATATCCATAGCCAGCTTATGGAAGCCCATTCCTGAAACCAACCTTTCTGCCAGATGCCGTCAGGGCCCAGAGTCAGCATCAGGAGGATAAAACTCGCAGGATACTATTTTTAAAAGCCAGTGAGGCGGGGGAGCAAGGTTCTTTTCTCGTGGAGTCGAAGAGTGAATCCCAAGGACAAAGGAGTGTGAGTAAAGCAATAGAGTTTTATTGAGTGAGGATACAGAAAAAGCTCTCAGGAGTGAGGGGTTCCTGACAGGGTTGCCTCTGAGGGCCTTCCGGGTTGGTCTTTTATAGAAAGCTAACCAGGGCACATAAATTTTTTGACTTCTCTACTGGCAGCACCATTGAGTAAGAACTAGTGATAATGGCTTACTTCTTTGTAGGGTCTGGTTATTTTCTGTGGACCACAGAAGACTGTCCTAAATAAGACTTACTCCTCGGACACTTAGGGCAGAGTGGTCTAGATGTTCCCTTATCTCTGGTTTCCTTACACCTCTGCATTTTGGGGGATTTCTGTGAGCCTGATCACAGAGCCCCCCATCTGTCTCTCCCTGCCTAGCCCTGCCTGTCCTTTACTCGTCACCAGGAAGCACCCCACCTGCTTCAGTGAGAAGCTGTCATGTCTGTTTTGCAGACAAGAAGACTGAACCGTAGAGTGGTACACCAGGCTTGAAGGGATGGTCCAGGAGACTTGAGCTGATGGAAGATAATACATCTGTCTCCAAGACCCTTCCATGGCAATGCTCATGGATGAGAATGTTGAAAACAATGAGCAATGAAAGCAGTTGTCAAAACTTGTGCGTCGAGGATCTCCGGCCATTCTTGCTACGACCCTAGGACAGAGAGAATTGTGGTCAGATTGTGAGTCTGGCACCAGAATCACAGAGGCTGGCAGAGAGACACAGAGCTGATATAAATCAAGGGGAGGAACAGAGGAGGTAGATCAAGCAGCTGAAGTAAACCTATCTGCCTATCTGCCCACTCTTGACAACCCCTGTTTTTCCAGGGCCTGTACGGAAGGCTGTGGGCTCCACAGGCTCCTTGGGGCAGGAGCTATAGCGGCCCGTGGTAGCTGCAGATCACGTAGATCGCAGGTTCTATCTTCCACCAACCCCATGTCCCCTTGGGGTAACAAACCCATCTTCTTTGTGTGTAACTCGCTTCACGTGGTTTGCGCAGCTCACTCTTCTCCCAGTCCTTGGCTGGAGTCGGGCAACACTGGGAGCTGTTCACAAAAGCCCAGTATCCACCTGGTGTACAGTAATTAGCAAACAGATTAGCATTTGACCCAAGCAGGGCTCATGAGAACCCTCCAAGGTCATCTGCTCGAACAATGATGTGATTTAATTTCCCTGGGCTTGTTAGCTGGGAGGATGATAGGAGCAGGTGCTTCCTGTCTCTATCTTCACCACACCAAGGCAGCCTGCCAGCGAAAGAGATTATTTTAAACTCTGGGTACAGAGGAGCTCAGGGACTGACCCACTGCATGCCAATAAATTCCTTTTGCTTCGTGTAAGTTAATGTGTCTTGGGTTTGTATCATCTGCAACTAAAGTCTGAACACAGAAATAAGAGCAGTTAAACACAGTGGTGCCACAACCTTCATACTCACCTTCACCCTGAAAACGTTGTGCAACTTTCTCTTCTTCAACTAGTTTTTTATGGGTTTTGATGATGTATTCCTGCTTTGGTCCTATTGTCTGGCTGTGATGTGAACATCGAGCCTACCTTATATTTTGTATCTAAATCAGTATACCACGTGTCCTGAGTTTTTGTTTTTAAGTAGACGCCATGCCTACTTACTCCATGTCTCCTTGTGTGGAACCCAATGGGCTTGAATTCACAACACTGAGATCAAGACCTGAACTGAGATCAAGAGTCAGATGCTTAACTGACAGAGCCACTCAGGCATCCTGTGTCTTGAGTTTTCTTAGTGAAAGGAAGTGGACTAATACTTTATGTTGCTAATTAATTAACATACTAAATGTTAACATATTAATTAACATACTGAATAGAGAAACACATATGGTCACTCCCACTCTTAGAAGAGGCTATCCATACATTGCATGACTACATAACGCACACATGGCATTCATCCTTGCTAACATCCTCCATGCAAGAATGAAGATGTGTATCATTAATAACATCACTAAGAAGGAAAATCTAGGGAATTCCCTAATATCATTTTTTTAAAGCACAGTGAATTGCAGAAATGCAGTAAAGAGAAAATATAAACTTCCTTCAGCTTCAAACTAATGGAAACATGTTTCAAAGTAAAGAACACAGTAAGTAAAAGGACACAGGAAAAATGGACTTTTGAATTTTCTACACATTTAAAGGTAGTGGAAAAGGCAGGAGTATCTTCAAACACATAATTAAATAATTAAATGGAAGACCTTGAAACAAAACCCCACAAAATGTAAGTCAAAGAGAATATAAACATTTTTCACTTTAAGAATGATTAAGGGATTTCACATTTTAGAAATATTATATAGATAATGACACAACCTTGTTCGAGATATGATACAGTGTGGAACAAACCCACTCAATGTGAAAAATAACTTCATCAAAAAACTCGATGTCCAGAAGCTGAATTAACCCAAGCCAATTGATGAAGTCTGGCTGATGAGCTACCAGGCAACAATTTCCTCTGGCTTACTCTCCCATAGATTTTCAACAAATCATTTGTCAATCATGATACCCTTTGCCATAATTATCCCTTGCCCCTGCTCAGGACCATCACTGGGCAGATGTTTGTGCTCATTAATTTGGGGTAATATTTACATTTACGGTGAACCTGTGTGAGACCTTCAGGTCTTCGTGAAGACTGCCATCACTAGAGATTTTAGAGCAAAGGAAAAGTTGCATCATGGTTTTTTGGTTTTTTTTTTTTTTTTTTTGGCTGTCTCTTTTTGTCTTTGGCCAGCGCAAGTCTGTGAACATGAATGGCACCTTGCACAAGCCCTGCTTGTTAGCCGCATCATAGGCATGAGAACAGTAGACAGCATGTGTTCCTGAGACCCCTGTGATTTGATAGAGAATGTGGGCACACACTCTAGACTCTAGAGCAGATGGTCTTCATGCACATATACTCTACCCATTATTTATAGAAAACCCAGGACCAACATTTCAATATTGTGAGAGTTTTTCTATAAAATCAGGGCTTACAAGTTCTCTTAACTCCTATGGTAAAGGGTGTTCAGTATCAGCTCAGAAATTCTAAGTATTGGGGTTGCAGAGCTCCTCACTCATAGGGCCATAGTCGTGGGGTGAATGCCTCTGCACTTCATTGAATTTCTAGGACAAGAATGAAAAGCCCATTATATCATTTAAGAGATTTAAATGAGTCTTCCCAGCTAGACACTATGGGACAAAAGCATACTAAACCTGTTCTTGGTGTTTTGATTTGTTCATTTATTTATTTCTTGGTGCTTTGATTTCTTCTAATGTGTTTTCATAGTGTAAGACATACAAAGAATGAATGTAAAAATACAGAAGTTCAAACTATGACCTTGGAATTGTTAAAAGGGTACATTTATGTTATGTGTTTCCCCCAATTAAATATATATATGTAATGTATAATATATGACTTAAAATGTTATATTACATATAATTAATGTAATAGAATAGATATGCATAATCTTATTGGATTATGGATTGTAATCACATCTTACAACCACACCTCACAAATTATAAAAGTATTGGATTTAAACTTGAGAGGTCCTCACTGGTAACTAACACAGAAAGAAATGGCTAGGACTCCAACATGCTCAAGTTCAGGAGCGGAACATGCATAGTCACAATCTCATTTCTAGTTTCACTGAAATGCCAGCTGGGGTACCAAACAGTCATATCCTCTCCAGCTCCCAAGAATCACCCTTATTATCCCAGATCACACAAGAAATTCCCAGTCACACAATGGGCCGGTCACAATAAGCTTTCACTGAATCTTCTCTTAGTGTTCCAGAACCAGCATCATGAAAAATGCAATATTTGCAATGTTAGTTTGGCAACTCATTGTCCTGGGGATTTTTTAAATTCATATAGCAATTAATCAAAAATAGTCCTGCCAAATACAAATTGCTATTGTAAATTATGAGTACTTTAATCCACACTCAAACGACTTCTCATTGAAGTTCTTCTGGGGTGTGATTTATGTGCCGAGTCTTACATCCACTCAGTAAAGAACAATTGTGTTCTGTTCTTAAAATAAACACATTTCTCAGAGCTGAGAATATGATTTTCCTCTTTTTTCTTTTCCTCCCAGTATCTGGGTTTTCCTTTAAAATGTTCTAGGCAGCTTAAGAATTCCATCTGAGTGATGAATATAACTGGGGATTCTGTGGAGACTGTAGCCCACAGTTGAGAGCCTTCTGGCAATATTGTTGAGTGATTACTGCACACTGGCGATAAAATTTGTTAAATGTTTTGGTGACAATGTATGGAAAACAGCAAAGAATTGTCTTGGTTTGGGGGTTTATTTTTATTTTTTGTTTTCTTTTGGTAAATAAATCCCCAATGGAAGGGAAATTAAGTTCTACCTCCTGGAATAAAGGGTAAGTACAGATGTTATTTGGAATTCTTCTGTAAGAACTTGTCTCTCCTTACCTGTTTACTTACACCAGTGTGAACTCCTGCATGTTTTTCTATACTTCAGGATATAAACAATTTTACATTATGTATTTTGTTGCCAAGTTGTTTTGGATGTATCCACTGGGAGATCTTTTAGATTGGCTTCTGGGTCATTTCATATCTCCATCATTTTGTGTGTTTATTTAGTTTAGGGCCCTTTCTTACATGGTGAGACACAAGTCTAGGACCATCTTTTATTTTCCTTGCCACACTCCCAGAATCAGCCATTTCTCTGAGGTGCTTTGGTTTCTTTTAGCGGACAATAGTATCCAGAAATAAGAACTGGGTACTTGAGTACACTTGGTCATACTGGGGTGTCACTGCTTCTAGATTCTCTCAGCAGACAGAGCTAGGAGATTGTGCATGCATGATAACCTACACATACACACATATCTGTAATTATTTCTTCATTTTCTATACACACACACACACACACACACACACACACACACACGTTCATTCTAATATCTGATTCTAATCCATTCTAAGTCTTCCATTCCTTAATTAGTTGTAGCTTCTTTCTCTAACAGTAAGAAAGATGGATCTCATTATCCACATCATTTTTTAACTGATAGAAACCTCATTCATCTTTGAACAATAGTTTGCAACAATAAAACCATTTATCCAAACCCTGACAATCTTTCCAGAGACTGGCCTATGACTGAGATCATGGCCATCACAGCTCTTTCTTATTATAGATACTTATTAATGAGGGCAAAGATGGCAATAACCCAAAATACTTATGATTCATCAATCTTTAATAAAAATACCTCTTCATTCTTGCATATTTCTAGCACTTCTGTAAATGGTGCTCAGTATTCATTTCTCACAGCAGCAAGGCCCTATAGGGTTAGATGTATTTTCTTAATCATCAGGGTAAACTTATCATTGTTGGCCACAAAACTAATAAAAAAAGGTCACCTGGTCCTGGTACTTACACAGACTTACAAACTGTCTTTAAAATTTTTTATACATCTAGTTAAAAACTTACAGAAAATTTACAAGAATGATGCAAAGAAGTCCCAGAGAACTTTTATCCCAAACCCCCAAATATTTTTTAAGGTTTATTTATTTGACAGAGAGAGACATCACAAGTAGGCAGAGAGGCAGGCAGAGAGAGGGGGAAGCAGGCTCCCCGCTGAGCAGAGAGCCTGATGCAGGGCTTGATCCCAGGACCCTGAGATCATGACCTGAGCCGAGGGCAGAGGCTTAACACACAGAGCAACCCAGGTGCTCCCCAAACCCCCAAATATTAACATTCCTTCATCAGTTTTATGTTTTTTCAACCACGTTGGAGTGAGTTGCAAACTGAACGCTCCTTTTACTCCTAAATGCTTCATTGCATGGTCCTCCAAGTGGATCCCCTCCAATACATTGTCCTGTTTGATTACTATTAGTAGGAGAAAGAATAAGAATATTGAGTGCAGAGGCAGAAAAACTGCCTTTTGGAACAACTAAGACAAGTCAGTCAGGGTAATGAAGATGGCATTGGTGGTAATTATCGTGAAAAAGTGGGGTTGCATGATTTTAACCCTAAAGTCTTCATCAATGGTCTCATGCATACTTGGTCACCAAGACCATGGAGAGATGTATACAAACTATCACTGATTAAACAAGCACTAGTTACTAGTTAACAGAATCCATAAAGTTTTTGAATAGAGCAGTCTTGTAATTTTCAGTTATATTAAAATAATGACAACGTTTGCTCTAAATGCAAATGAAATGCCAAGTGCCTCTCTGGTTTGAGTCGTCCAACACTTAAATTAGTCTTCTTCCTAAACGATTGTATTTTTAATCCTACATTGATTCCTCTTGCCATTTAAAGTCAGAGTTTTAAAGTTTTTGCTTGGCCTGACAAAAATCTTATGTAGCTATTGCTGACACAGGGGCACACATTTTCTTCTCCTGCATGAGACACTAAAATATGAATTTTTATTATGCTTGTCTTTGGACAGTAGCTCAGGACTCTATTTCTCTAGAAGGTATTAGCATTCTTTAACAAGGTTCCTTTTCATCAGGGATGTAAACTTGTTTTATGACAAATAGAGAGTGGTATCTCATTATAAAAGAACTGGGTAAACATATCTTCTCCACCTGCATTTGAGGAGGCTTTTTCTGCTAATTCGTTAAGAGTAATTAATGCTGGAGGGTTTGGCTCTTTTCACTGCCACCAACTCACTTGTAATTGGAGGCAAAGGTTCTGCTGTTCATCTTTTAGGAAATTGGCCAGATTTTACAGGATGGAAAAGTTTGTTCTGTTCTTTAACAGTGAATCTAGGTATAAAAAAAGTCACTTCCTAATCATAACTCACATTTATAGAGTTCTTTTACTCCTTAACTCCAAAATAGCATCTTTTTTTGGATCAAAGGCCCTTTTGATTCAAGACTGAATTTCAGGTTTTTAGGTTATTGTCGCTCTCGGCCCGCAAGAACGACCCGCAGACGAGGTGAGTGGCAAGCTTCTTCTTAATCATGGCGGCCGCCGCACCAAGCACACAGCGATATTTATACATGCGCGTTCACCCCCCCACTCTCGCCCAATCACAATGCCGCGCACGCAGCGTCCTCGTGGCACTCTTATGTAACCATACAGGACTCTATTGTTCTCTAGCGGTGATCATGCGTTTCTCTCTTGGCTCCTGGTGCTGCTCATGCGTCAGCCACGAGCGCACTCACATCCTCCTAAACCAATCATTCTTAATTCCTCAGTCTACAGGCCCTGCCGTCTACGTGACTCCCTGCATCTGCTGAATGGCTCTCCACAGCTCCCCCTTTTTTATTGTTTATATGGCAGGGATCGTGCCTGTCTTAGGTTGCCAATCCTCAGCACACATGCTTACCCGTCATCGGGTACTCCCCCTGGCCGAGGAGCCCCTGTCTTAGGTTGCTATGGTGAGGGATCAGTCTTACCCGTCTTTGGCTACCGACCCAGCATGCTAAGCCATATTTGGGGGGGGAGGTGCCAGCCTCCAGAGCCATCATGGCTTAGACCAAAGCCCGTTGCTGCAGCCGCTATTGTCGCGCGATGCATTGTAGAAGGAGCACTTGAGCCAGAATCATCAACATAATCAGGGCTCCTATGCCTGCCCAGTTTTTGAGGAATGAGAGTGATTGTTGTAGCATGATAACCCAATCATGGACAGTGCCAATGGGTACATTAGTGGCGTTTATAACAATTTGGGCTCGCAACTGTTTGGTAAATTTGCGGCGTGAGACAAATTATTATAAGCTACCGGGGTGACACAGAGTCCAGGCAGGTTTTGTATACACCCAACAGTCCATTAATCTGATTTTGTGTTGCAAGGGCTTCAGCTACCCTCCCGGTGACATTGTTGAGTGTTGCTGCAGTCTGTATTGAGGTTGTCAACACCACTGCAGCAGCAGTAGCAGCGGCGGCGGATGCTGCAATAGCTGCAATAATGGCTGCTGTTATTCCAAAGTCTCGTTTATGTTGAAGCAGCACCGGCAGGTTGTCGGGGTTCACCTGTACTGGCATCGGGATATACGTCGGTATCTTGGCTATTACTGCCGAGTCTCCCACCGTGGTGTTCCAACATTCTGATAGCAGACAATTCTGGGACTCACAAGAGAAACTAGATGACTTGTTAATAGTAGAAGCATTAAAAACTATGAAGAGAAAGGGAGCTCTAACACAGACGGGCATTGATAAGTAACTTATGTGCTTAGCTGAGGTGCAATTGCAAGTAACATTTGTTTCAAATCGAGAGCCTACGTGATCTTAAAACCGCTCTGGCCAGGTTAGTCCAATCCTCAGGAGTGAGGTAAAGTGTTCCCAGCGACTCCACAAGGGAGACAATGAAAGCTGCCTGGGGTCCATAGGCGCTGACTGCCTCCTTAAGCTGCTTTACCAACTTGAAATCTAGTGGCTGGTGGTACCTCTGCTGATTCTGATCTTCTAACACTGGAAAAAAGCCTTTTCCCGAGCCAAGGACCTCTCTCCAATTTTCCGCGGTACAGCCCGAACAATAGCACGTCTTGGCGCAGCTGGGCCTATAAGGCAGGGGCCACTCATGGGGTGGCGCCATGGGGCTAGAATGCGGAAGCGGTGTAACTTCCGTTTTTAATTTCGACTGCGCCACAACTGCGGCTTCTGCTGCTGCTTTCAGCTGCGCCATTACTTCTCCCTGCACTCTTAATTCTCCTAATGCCTTTTGCAATTCCGCCTTCTTTTCCTCAAGTTGCTGCTTCACGGTCTCCAAGTCTGTCTGGAGACCGGGAGATTCCCTTTTCTTGTTACTTGCCTCTATCTTTCCTAGCTCCTGTAACTCGAGTTCAGACATCCCTTCTGAGCTTTCGCTTTCGGATTCAGAATCTCGGGAGGAGCCCTTACGGGACTCTTCCCTCATTTGCTCAAGGACTTTGCCCCCCTGTCGTACAGCTCGCTGCAAGGGCCCTCGGGGGGATTGTAAACATACCTTCACCAAGGACCACACAGCTAGAGTCCCCGGGGACGTAGAGGGGCAGCGTTTTAAGTCCTCACCCAGGTTTTCCCACTGTGGCACATTTAGGAGCCCTTCTTCTATAAACCAGGGGGCAATCTCTTCTACTTCTTTCAAAAAGGCCCTCGCTGTTTTTGCCTTTAAGGGGGTACCGTTCGTCTTGAGGACATCTTTTAAGGAGTCCTCCAAGCGAGCAAGATCGTTCCCCATTCCGAGGAAACTTACCTTATCGTCCCCGTAGAACTTCACAAACACCCTAACGTCTTATCGTCTACGGGGAACCTCTTATCGTCCCTGAAGAACTTCACAAACAACCTTATGCCCGATCGTCTTCAGGGAACTTCCCTGTCAATAGACAGAAATAGGTGCACTCTTTACCTTATCGTTGCTCTTACCTCGATCCTCGTTCTGCGTCTGGAGATAGGGTTCCCGGGTTTCGGCACCAGTTGTCGCTCTCGGCCCGCAAGAACGACCCGCAGACGAGGTGAGTGGCAAGCTTCTTCTTAATCATGGCGGCCGCCGCGCCAAGCACACAGCGATATTTATACACGCGCATTCACCCCCCCCCCTCTCGCCCAATCACAATGCCGCGCACGCAGCATCCTCGTGGCACTCTTATGTAACCATACAGGACTCTATTGTTCTCTAGCGGTGATCATGCGTTTCTCTCTTGGCTCCTGGTGCTGCTCATGCGTCAGCCACGAGCGCACTCACATCCTCCTAAACCAATCATTCTTAATTCCTCAGTCTACAGGCACTGCCGTCTACATGACTCCCTGCATCTGCTGAATGGCTCTCCACAGGTTATTATTGTAAGTTTCTACATTTTGCTTAGGTAGCAAAATATCTTAATATTTTTTTATATGTGGCCTTTTGGGCAAAATTGAAAAATCTCTAAGAAGTAACAGAACAAGGATTTAAGTATGTTTTGTAAGAGTACATAGATAGTATTTGTCCCTAATAGAATTGTGCATATTTCCAAGCTTCTGAAAGTCTTCATCGAAGTGATCATGCAGTTAATCAAGCTTGAGACAGATCGTATGTATATAGTTGATCAAATTAGATTTGGTATCTATAGGACTTCACTTGGGGAATATAAAAACCAAATATATATAACATTTATTTGCCTAAAAATAGGATTTAGTCTTCAAGCATCAGTTGACTCATTTGAGAGAGACATACTTGTCAATAGAGGTTGTGTTGTGCTATAGAAAGAGGATGAAATTTGGGACCAAGCAGAAACAACTTCAAATTACCTAGAAGTTAATTTTGTCACTGTAAAATGGTGATCGTGATATTTGCTTGGGAAGATCAGCTTTAATAAGTGCCAAGATGCTGTGTCACTTTCAGGTGTCCAAGGAGCAGATGTCATGGTGGGACCAGGTATGCAAAAAGTTTATTGAGGGAGGTACGTGAGGACCAAAGAAAGAGGGACGAGGAACAGGCAATGATCAGGGAAGTCTCCAGGTCATGATGCATGTCAGACAGCCACGGGAAGAGAGGCAGAACAGGCTGGGTAGGGAGAGGGAAGTCATCCTTCCACAGACTGATTTTGAGGTCCCAAGCAAGGCTGCCCATCGCAGGGCTCTCAGGTCAGGTAGGAGCAGGCTGGCACTGGTACCTCAGCTGACGGCGGGCAACCCAGAGAGCGCATGGCCTCAGCATAAACCTGGTACAGATGCCAAGGGTCAGCCAGTAGAGGTGACTGTCAGTATGCTCTCCACGGGGAGACTGAGAGCAATATCCCTGACAACCTCTGGTAAGGAGAGTCAATAAGGATCACATATATCGTGAGGTCCCTTTGATCCAAACGAAAATGCTGGATTTTCAGGAAAAAAGAAAAAAAAAGGTTGATTCAGAATCTTAAGTTATTTGAGGAGAGATATACTGTCTAATAAAGCGATGTAGAGAATCAGATTAGGAAGTAGAAACTGTAGACTTTACATTTTACAAAAGAAAATGCTATAGACTGAATGTTTGTGTCCTCCCTCGAATTCATATGCTGAAACCTAACCACGGATGTGATAGTATTTGGAGGTGGGGCCTTTGGGAGGTGATAAGGTCATAACGGTGAAGCCCTCAGGAATGGGATTCTTGTAAGAGACGCCCCAGAGTCCCTTGTTCCTCCTGCCAGTGGAGGACACACTGGAAAGATGGCAGTCTATGGACCCAAACCAGCCCCCACCAGACACCGATCTGTCAACATCTTCATCTTGGACTTCCCAACTCCCGGAACAGTGAGATGTAAATTTATATTGTTTATAAGCCATCTAGTCTATAGTATTTTTGTAACAGCAGCCAGAACAGACTAAGACAGAGCGAAATGGCTGTGAATATAGGTGTTTGTGACCGGCTCAGTTTCTGAATTCTTGTTTCCAGGAATGCCCTCCTCATGACAATAATGTTTATTGTGAGAAAAACCATGTGCAAATAAAATACGGCAGCCAAGACAGAGAAAAGCACACGGACTAGCTCACTCCAACAGAGAAGAAGATTGTGTCCTTGAGTGTACAAAATTCACTGGTAAATTTCTAAAGCCCACCTAAAATATCATACCATATTGGGGGCAGCATAAAGATTTCAAAGCAGTATATTCTGAATTTCTTCCTCGAATCCCTCCTGCCAATTTTTTTTTAAAGTTTTATTTATTTGAGAGAGAGAGAGAGAACATGAGTGGGAGGAGGGGCAGTGGGAGAGAGAGAGAATCCCAAGCAGACTCTTGGCTGAGCTCGGATGAGCCTGATGTGGGGCTTGAACTCTCCACCCTGAGATCACGACCCGAGCAGAAACCAAGAATCGGAAGTTCAACTGACTGACCCAATGAGGCACCTCTCTCCTGCCAACTTTGTCACATGTTTTACTGTCACAGATTATAATCACACAATCCATTGCTAATATTATTTCTTTAACAGTGATTTATCTTTTAGAGAAATTAAAATAGGATAATGCTTTATTTCCTTTCCAAAACTCTTCATTTCTTTTAGACCCAGGTTTCCAACCTGCATCTTACTTCCCCTCCATGAATGACTTCCTTTCATGTTGCTTATCCAGTAGATGGGCTGGCCATGAGCTCCATCCGTTTTTGTCTACCTGGGAAATTTTGTTACTTCCTTTCATTTTTGAAAAATGTTTTTTCTGGATATAGATCTCGAGGATGACTGTTCCTTCCTTTCAGTGCTCTGGATCTGTCCTTCCTGCTGTCTCCTGGCTGTGTGGTTTCTGAGGAGAAGCATGCGGTTAAGTCTTACCCTTGTTTCTGTGTAGGGGAGAGTCTGCCTATGGTTGCCTCCAGGATGTTCTCTTTGTCTTTTGTTCTAGAGTTCGAGAGTTCTAATGCAACATGCTCGAGAGTGTGTGTGTCTGTGTGTGTGTGTGTGTGTGTGTGTGTGTGCGTGTGTGTGTGAGCACGTACGCAATATACCATGTCCAGTATTCTCCAGCTTCTCGGGCCGGCTGTTCGGCCTCCGTAAGAATCTTGGAAAGTCCTCGGCCTCCCTTCCTTTGACTAGCTCTTCCCTCACGTTCTCTCCATCAGCTGCTTTGGCTTTCCAGCTGCCCATGCGGTCAAGTCTTTGATATCATCCCACAGGGGATGGCCCCTCCGTTCTAGGTTTCTTAGTATCTTTTCTCTTTTACATTTGCATTCCGGTAACTCCTCTCGACCTATTTCAAGGCCAGCATTTATTTCCTCAGCCATGTCAAGTCTACCGATGAATCCATGCAGCTTCAGCCATGGTGCCTTTTTCTCTAACATTTCCATGTGGCTATTCCTAGCAGTCTCTGTCTCGCAGCTGAAATTACCTTCTGATCTTGCACATTATCTGCCTTTTCTGTTTGTAGCCTTTAAAATATTGATCAGGATTACTTTATATTCTGTCTGATACTCACAACATCTGTTTCCTAATGGATTTGGGTCATGATGATTATTACGTTGACTCTCCAGACTGTGCTGGTACTTTCTGTCTTTACTTTCCGTATCTCACGAGTTTGTGGATGATGGTAGATACGGAGGCAGAGCTCATTCTGTTCCTTCTTCCATGCCTTTAGTCTAGCATTTGTTTTCTAATGGGTGGGATTTGGGCTGGATTTGAAGGGTATTTTTCTCTAGTTATTGGAGTTGAAAATTGTTGTGGTGGTGGACGCCACAGACGTTCAGCTGCCAGTGGTATCTTATTTTATCTCCCTGGTTGGTGCTAGGTCGTGCCTTTGTGTTTCTCCCTTGAGACTGTTTCCCTTTTGTGGGTGTGTCCCCTTATTTTTTGCTGGAGCCTTGTTAGTGTGACTGTGGAGTGGAGGCAGAGAGGAGGTAGGTTTTCAATTGCATTCTGGTTTGATTTCAGACTTAGGGAAGTCCTGGAGACCTGGACCTTGGGTGTGTGGCCTTCACAAGGCCTCCTGCCCTCCTGAGGTTGTCAGTCTTCCCCACCCCTGCCTCCCCCAGCAACAGAGCCCCCAGGCTACTGTTCTGTCCCCCCTCTTCTGCAGATTAGCCTTTTCCTACCAAGGAAAGAAGGGAGGAATGAGTCTGTGCTGTGTCTAAGTGGGGCCTCTGTCCCTCCTCCAGCAGTGGTGGGACACCTGTCCTACCTTTTCTGCTGACTCAGGTGGAGTTTTCTCTAGTGAGAAAAGACGGGTTAGGTCTGGGTAGATTTTTACAGCGGGGTGCGAAGAGAAGAAGCGGGTTATTTCTGATTTCCCTTGAGATGCTGGTGGATGTGTCCTGGGGCAAAGGCCCATAGGGGTGTGACAAGCCCTCTAGGTCAGTGTCCCCCATGACACTCACATGAGAGCCCCCGTCCAGCTTTTAGCAGCTTCTTAAATTTTTCCAGTTAAACTTTATAGCAGATCCATATTGCACCCAGACAGGTCTGGCCCCAGGCAAATGCGTGAGTTCTATTTCTCTCTGCAGACTTCTGGGTCTCTCCTGTAGCCTCTGCTCTGTGGCTTCAGGTCTCTGTGGGGTTCAAGAAAAGTCATCAATTTTCAGTTTGCCTTGCTTTTTCTTCCTCTAGAATGTGAATGATACAATTTTCCAGCTCCGATACCGCTGAGGCATCTTTTTGTTGTTGATGAAATGGCAGGATTTGTTTGAAAAGTTTTATTGTCATTTTGATGAGTTAGCCAGGTGTTGCCTCTCTGGGGACCCATATTTCTGTCTTAATCAGAAGTCCAAATTTCCCATGACAACTGTGATTTTTTCATGCTTCCATTGGACCTTAAAATATAGAAAAATGATAATTTTCAGGATATCTTTTAAACCCCAAAGTAGCTTGAGGTTTCCCAGAGGGGCCCTGGATAATCACAAAGATTTGTTCTCTCATCTATAAAAAGAGGCGAGCTGGAAATCATTAGGTTTATTTAATATGTTACTATTATGGTTGAATGGGAAGATGCATCGAATTGGAAGGGATGCTGACTGAGCCTTGCTGAGAGGGAAATGCTGGTACAGTAAATATTTCAGAAATGGCATATTTTACAGAAAGTTCCTCGAGTTTTGTCCACGCCTGCACTGTCCGCGACCTGTCCTCCCCGTTCTCCATCCCCCAGACCTCCCGCTCCCCCGTCCCCCATGCCTCATTCTCCCCATTCTTCAAGCACTTCTGGTTGCCCTAAAACTAAGGAGAAAAACAACAACAAGGCAGATGGTTTGCCAATAGAAGTCACAGTCGAGCAGAGCTGAGCGTCCCTCAGTTTACCAAGGTCTCATTGATTTACAAGAAGAAGCTTTCTTATCAATAACCGAACTCCCAGAGACCCATAAACTCACTTGCCTAGAGCCTTAATGTCACCCACCTACCCATAGTGATGGGAGAAACGACATTAGAAGGGAATTTAAATAAAAATAAAATTCCCTTATGACCTGCAGCCCATTGACAAGGATTTGTGATAGGAAGAGAATAACATTCCTCCTGGAGTATCTTACTAAAGAGAAAAACAACCTTCCCTTGACAATGGCAAGGCTTCCAGTATGGTACAGGTCCTCTTTACCATATAAAAATTCCTCGAGGGGCGCCTGAGTGGCTCAGTTGGTTAAGCATCTGCCTTCGACCCAGGTCGTGATCTCAGGGTCCTGGGATAGAGTCCCGTGTTGGGAATTCCTCCTCCGTGGGGAGTCTGCTTCTCCCTCCGCCCCCTCACCCACTCCCACCCCATGCAGGCTTGCGTGCTCTCTCTTGCTGAAATAAATAAATAAAATCTTTTAAAAAATTCTTTTGAAAACCTCCCTTTTTCCTTACTCTCAACTCCCAAGTACACAATCAGTCACCCTTCACCTTTCTAATGCAGTTCTTTCTGCCCATGGGTCCTGTCCCCATGTTTTAATAAAATCACTTCTTTGCACTAAAGATGTCTCAAGAAGTCCTGCTTGACTGTCAGTTCCGGACTCACCTATATTCAAAATCAACATCAATATGTTTACTTATTATTTAAAACTATTACTTGGCTACAAACTTACTTAATTTGAGTCTGTTACTGGAAACTGGATTTGCCTCTTGGTGGGCATTGAGCTCCCAGAGACAACCAAGCCAAAGAATAGGGCAAAGTAGCGTTTTGTTTGCAACAAGAAGGGAAAACACCAAGGATCTTTCCCCAAACAGTGTCCCCTGAACAACAAAACTGGGGAAACATAAGCCCAAGGTGTATGCATGTTCATGAAGGGGTTTGCACAGTGGGAATTCAGCACAGACGGGGCAGAAGCCACCTTCAGGTGCAGAGTTTACGTGGAAGTCTCATGGGCTGTGAAGATCAGCGCGCTCGATTCTCTGGCTCTGCTGGTTGGAACCTGAGTGCTCAGAGGTTCAAATCCCGCACAAGTAGGTAACGCATCGATGTGTGTGTCAGGTCAATCTTCACTTCTGAACCAGCACTGGCTATTTTACCACTGATTTGTCGCCCTGGATGTGACAAGCTCTCTCCTGGCCCCCAGTGGGCTCTTTGCTCTTTAAATTCTCTCACAAGATGGCCTGGGGCTTAGAAGGACTTTTCTTGTGTCAGGAAAGCTGTGTCTCATCTTTCATTTTGGGGGGACTCCTAACTCCTTCTGCCCACAAATCTAGCATCTTCTAGGCCAGATAGTCTCAACTGCTGACACACAGACAGCTGGGATCAAACAGCACCAACACCCTGTTTTGCAGCTTGGCCAGGACCACACGGACATTCTGAACAACTTCTGCAAAACATCCTAAATAAGACAATGAGCCACCAAAGTGTGTGTCAACATCACGGGCAAAGGCCAGTTAAGACCTAAGCCCCCAGATGTCAGCAAAGAGAGACTATCAGCACGTGGATATTAACCTAACAGGCACATAGACACGTGACCCAAGACCCGATCGGCATCCCTCAGCACTCCTTGATTGCCTAAGAAAGTTCCACTGAAGAGCTCATAAAACCCCCTAATCTTAGAAACTCTGGGGGCAACCCCCTTGGGTCCCCCTGCCTCTCTGGGGGCTGTGTCCTCCTGCTCAGTCAGCTGTGCTCACCGCACACCACTCTTGCTCTCATCCAGCTCTGCCTTCTTCGAAGTAGCGCGACCCGGAAAGGGGGCACTGTGGGAACACAGAATCCTGCCACCTTACAACAGTAGTGATCAAAACTTACTGAATTTTCTCATTATACGTCTTTTCAACCAAGAAACATCGAAGTACACTTGCATCATTGATGTCCCCAGACGTTTTTGTTAAATTTGGAATGTTTTCATAAAAAGGAGTTTTCATTTGAACCGAAGATTTGGGGAAGAGGAGAATTCACGATCCCCAGACAAAGGAGCCAGACCTCAGTCCTGCAGGAGGCTCCTGCCTAAGTCATGAAAGGGAAGTTTGTGTCCTAGAGCAGGAAGCCTGGTGGCCAGGACCCACTGCCCAGTGGTGAGAGGCTTCGGGCAGCGAGGCTGCTTGTCCTGCCCCAGTCCCTGCCCTCCGCTGGTGGCCGCCTCCCTCTGCATGCTGCTTTCCCACAGTACCTTGTACTTGTTTTTATTATTTATGGATTGTGAGTTCCCCGGGCTACGGAGCAGTCTGTGTTTTCCTGTGGCCCCTCGGGGTCCAGAACAAAGAACTAACCCTGTGCTTCCCTTTTGAACTAGTTCACAACTTACAGAGAATTGCTGTGAACATACAGAAATGGCCAAAAATTTGACAAGATGCTGGTGGCATAATGGGAGCTGTATTCCTTACACTAGCACACGCATGTACACACACACACACACACACACAGACCCATGCGTGTCACACCCACGCACACATGCTGCCCATATACAGACAGACACAGACTCACACACACACAGGTCGTGAAGTCCTGGGGGAAATCCCTCAGGCACCGTCCAGAGCTTTCAGGGGCTGAGAGGAAATGACCTTCCTGCCAAAGGGGCTGTGGCTTTGGCTTATCCTCTCTGGTGCCACAGGGCTTCCAGCGTTTGGAAGCCAGGGCTGGCCTTCCTGCCTCCCTAGCCCGAGCGCCCCTCCCCCAATGTCAGTGCTCACGTTGGCCACCCTGCACCCTGTGCCGCTCACCGTGACCTTCTCTGCCTCTGCGAACGCCATCTCCTCCGCCCCCTCCCGTGCCTTCCCTGCTGCCTCCGCCCTTCCTTCCCCGGGACGCCTGCCCCCCCAGAGAGACGGCCCTGGCCTCCTGGCCTCGGCCCGGTGGACGCTCCTTCTTTGTCCTGCCATGCGCTGTGCGTGTCGTCCTCTAAATCCTGATTTACTTGTCTTTCTTTCTCACCAGACACAATTATCTTTGAAAGCAGAGGCTGTGTTTTGTTTGACTCTGTGTCACCCGCACTTATTTTAACTCCTAGCAGCAATATTTGTAGAATTAATGAATTATTTATGAGTGAATAAAGGCAAGTAAGAAATAAATTTGACTTCGAAATCTCTTGCTCCTGTGCCTGGGAGGGTAATAAGATTCAGATCGGATAAGTGGGTGTAGAAACAGGCTTTGGGAAGAAAAATTGAATTCAGTTCAGACTGCAGAGCACGAGTAAACTGTGGGACACCTAGGCAGGTAGTCAGTAATATTTAACAAATATTTATTCAGAGCCTCCTGATTACCAGGCCCAACATTACTCATTAAAAGGGGAGTCACCCTGGGACGCCTGGGTGGCTTAGTCAATGAAGGGTCTGCCTTTGGCTCAGGTCATGATCCGAGGGTTGTGGGATTGAGTCCTGCAATGGTCTCCTTGCTCAGCGTCGAGTCTGCTTCTCCCTCTGTCCCCCACACCCCCTGCTTGCGTTCTTTTTCTCTGACAAATAAATAAAGAAAATCTTTAAAAAAAAAAAAAAAAAGGTGGGGATAGGGGACGTCATTCTGCCCAGGGCATATGGTCTTTGAGCCCTCTCTCAGGCAACCAGTAGGTCCACAGCTGAAAGACAGACCGAGGGCTCCGAGGGCTATGCCAGCCCGCAGGATGAGCCCAAGGGGCAGAGCCCACAGCAGAGCTGCCCCGGGTTCACACCGGGGCCCGGTGCGCGTAAGGAGGTGTTCTTGCCAGCTCTGTTCAACCGTGGAGGTGAATGTCTCCCAGTTCTCTACAGTCCCGAGCCCGACTGGAACAGCTGTTGGGTTTTGTTGTTGTTGTTGCTGTTTCTGAATCACGGATTCTTCCGCAGACAAATTTTACACACAACTATTTTAAGAAGCCACTGTCACAAGTCTGCAAAAAGAAAGCAAAATGCCTATCCTTTAGGAGCTTGTATTCTAAAGAAACCCACACACACACCATAAAATACATGCACAATAAAATCCCACCAACTTGCTCGTTAGGAATGAACGGAGCACGATGACTGTTTAATGTGGAAAGACGGAGTTTGGAGGTATTTTTGTGTATTTCAGAATTGTTCCTTGGAGAACTACATTAGGGTTAGGAGAGCACTTCCTCGTATGTTCTGTGTTCTTATTTCCACGTTTCTTATTACCTGCCAGTGAGTTGCCATGTGATTATTATGGAACATTGTTACTGGCTCTCTATGACTTCACTTTGTTTACCAGAATACAGCCACGAATGGTGGATCTCAGCACGTTCTCCTCTAATGGCCTTGACCCTCGGGTCACCACCCTTATTTCGCCTTCACCAGAGCCCCGAGTTTCCTGTTCAGATCTGTGTGTCCGGTTTGTTTTCTTTCTTTTCATAACTCATGTATTACCCTTCTGTCTTGGAAGAGATAATTCTTTAAGAATTATCCCAGGAGAAACTATTTGGGATATTGTCTTAAATACTCAGCCATATGAGAAAGAAGGAATATTTCCATAGATCTCCTTATCACCTACACTTTGATTAGGCTTATGAAAGAGATGGAAAGGACATTATTTTAATATTATTTAACATCTAAGATTTTAGTGAAACATTAAAAATATTGTTGCATCTTGAGGTTTCTGTGTTATTTAATAATATTTAAGGAATATTTAAATAATAAAACCTTTAATATAATTAGAAATAGTGAAAAATTGCTAGTTTTGAATGGTATAAATACTTTTGAATGAATATAGAATATACCAACAGGTTTGATAGTTATATACAAATATATAAATACATGTATGTATAAATACATGTGTATATATTTATATTTAGAGAACTTAGGAGACACTCCACTGAAGACATTTAACCCTGTAACAAACTGATAAATCAATATTCCTTGTCTCTTCTGCCCCCTCCCAACCCTCCTAGCTCCCTCTCTCTCTCTGTCGTACTGGGTTCATTGAGTAGACATTAGTCGCATGCGTGCACTACGAGAGAGTTCAGTAATGCGAAATCCTATTTTTTTTAAAGCAAAGACTTCGATGGTTTATTTTAACTCTGCATTTATTTAGCACATTTATAAAAATAAGTTCACATGGAAACATTAGGAACAAAATTCACAAGTTTACAGGAAGAGAAGGAAGATTCTTTTTTTTTCCTCTAAAGGTTCTGGTAATTAGATTTTTCTCTTTTTATCTAGTTCCATTACTGAATAGTTTTATTCAGAGTAATCTTAAATAGTGAGATTTTTGGCAACAATAAGGCCTCATATATATTACCTCTGTTTCAACTCATACCTGTATTAATAACAGCTAATTCTGTTTTGCTGTTATATATGGTTTTATTACAATTTTAACACAATTTTGATATGAGACAAAATGGAAAAAACACTCAAAGTTTGATTACTTTTGCACAAAATTTTTTAATATGTTTTTAATTATAGGACAGGTATGTTCTTTTTTTATTGATTTGGTTTTATGTAAACATTTTGTCTACTGTTATATCATGCGTATTTCTTCTTAACCATCTTAACTTATTTTAAATCATTTTATATAATATCCTACTGAAAAACTTCCTTTACTATTTCATAGTACTGAAAAATCATTTCATTTCAGATTTTTAATAATGTCCAAAATGCCATAAAATCTTTCTGCATTTATGCATCTTTTATATTTAATAATGTTTCTTTGGAATTGATTACAGAAGAGGGGATTACTAAACACTTTGATTACAGAACATGAGATTACTAAACAGCATGAAAATTGAAATGTTTCTCACAATGCACAGTCTTAGCATTTTAAAGTAACAATATGATTTTATAACATGTTTTGGCAAAGTCTGAGACAAACAGAGTCACTACCATTCTGTAGACATGAGGCATTTAAACTTTCCTAAATGCTTCTTCAATAGGTCAAAAGTTTATATCAATTCAGTTATAATTTACATGAAGTTGCATATTTTTTCATAGAGGTTTACTTATTATTTTTACATTCATGTAAATCATATCTCAAGAATTTTACAAATTAATTTTCTCAAGTTATATATCTCCTTAGTAAAAAGGAAAACACTGTGAAAAAAACTAGAAGTTTAAATACATATGAAGATTTCCTATTGGTAAGAAATGCTGATATAACTTCTGAAGATTAATGTGTAAAATAAAATAAACTTTTGACAAAAATGAAATGATTTTTCAGTTTTATGAGAAGGATAGATTTAATGTTGAATTTGCAAAAATGGAAATACTTTAAGAATATTTAGTTATTTTGTCTAAGTCATCATTATATTCTCTTTACTTAAAGGAATGTCAGTAGTCTTTCATTATCAATCTATGAACATTTCAATGCATGTACATTAATTCTGTTAGGAAGTGTTTTCAGTCCATGACACCAGTCAACGAAAATTAAAACAAGGGGTCTCAAGGAGAACAACACGTTCCAAATGTAAGTGGATAATTTAATGAAAAATCATATATTCAATATATCTAAGATTAATATGATTGATTGTGTCCTTGCCATTGTGATATAGGTTTTCTAAGGCACGTGGTTCCCCAGCTAGTTAGTTGACGTGGAGGTCTGTGCTTGAAGGACAGAAGAATTCTGTTGTTGATGATGGAAGAGAACAGTGGAAGCAAATAGAGAGAGAAGCTTAGAGAAATTTCCTATGATGAGATCAGCTGACCAAGTGTCTGTGTGCCTGTGAAAGAAGGAGACAATGTCATGATATATCCTACTGATAAGGGATACAGAAGGCTGAACATTATCAAAAATATCTTGACCTGAGAAGATTAAATATGAGAAAATCTTAAAGGAGTAGAATCTCTACTTAAGTGTAGGGTATTTAAAAAAAATTACCAGAAAATTTCTTTAATCTTGTCCAGTATTTCCTCTATATTTTTAGGTGATTATTTCCACTGTTCTCTTAATGTGGTGAGTTACATTAATTAACATTTGAATGTCAAGCCTTTTTGCAGGATTTCTTATTTCTGCTCTACATATAAAGTTCTCAGAAGTCCTGTCCTTACAACAAGAGAAAAGTTAAAGAAAAAAACAAAAAGCAATGACTTTCCTTGAGCTCATCAGAGAACCGAGGTCACAATGAGAATGACTTCCTCCAAATCTGGAGAGACAGTAAATGCAGAGAATCAGAGCTGAGATCAGCTTTCCTGGAGCACAGCTGGTTGGAAGCACAAGCTGGTAAGAACCCTAACAGGGTGACTTTGAGGCAATGCTGCGGGTGAGCGTGGGCTAGCAGGAGTGAGAGAGACCTGGTGGGGGGAGCCCCACAATTGTGGAGGTCCTAGGTCTAGCAATTCCACCAGACAGAAGTGGCATGGGATGTTCAGAGTAGGTATCAGTCCAACTACATCAAGTATATCAATATCAATTAAATGTCAATAGTCCAAAAACACCAATTAAAAGACAATGATTATCAGAGCAAATTAAAACCAAGCAAATGTGACCTCACAATATGTTGTCAGCAAGAAACCTATTTAAAATGTAAAGACAAGGGGTGCCTGGGTGGCTCAGTGGGTTAAGCCTTTGCCTTCAGCTCAGGTCATGATTTCAGGGTCTTGGGATCAAGCCCCACGTCGGGCTCTCTGCTCAGCAGGGAGCCTGCGCCCCACCCACCCCGCCACCTGCCTCCCTACCTGCTTGTGATCTCTCTCTCTCTGTCAAATAAATAAATAACATCTTTAAAAAATAAAAATAAAATTTAAAGATAAAAATCAGTTACAAGCAAAGAGTTGGAGAAAGATACCACGCTAATATGAATCAAAAGAAAGCTGGAGTAGCTGTATTAATTTCAGACAAACATACTGTAAACAAAGGAAATTGTCAGAGACCAAGAGACAGACATTACAGATGATAAAGAAGTCTAGTCTCCAAGAAGACGTAACAGGCTTCGTGTGCGTACTTAATTAAAAAAAATCAAAATAGTGAGACTTGCTATCCGAGCAAGTATTTTAAAACCTACAAATAAGACTTATCTATTTTCTTTTTAAAGAAAAGTGATAATATTCTATGATTTTCCTTGGATTCTCTAATTCTGTGTTCTACCAATCAACTCAACCTCACTGCTGAAATATATAGCAACCACAACAAAATCCAACAGCTTTATTTTGGGGACATGAGTGTAATTTTAGAAATATTTGCACTTCAATCTCTGAAATCTTTATTTAAATAATTTAAAATTCTATTTTAATTAAGAACATATACTAGTCATAAAAAGCTAAGAAATTTGCAATAATAAGATTAAGATCATTGGACATGTGTAAGACACCAAGGGAAATTTGTTACCTCCTGACGCCATTGAAGCTTTTGTTTCAACTGAGGGACTTCTAAAGAATGACAACAGAGGCCAGAAACCCTTGATTTTGGAATAAATAGTAACAGTCACCATAGCGTGTGTCAGTTTTATTTCCATGAGAATGTAAACCCAGGCACAGCTTTGCCTTTGTAAACAATTAAAAAGTATACAGCATTGGAAGGAAAATCAACTAGAACTGGTTTCAAGTAATAAAAAAAATTTTAAATGTGGAGCAAAATTCAAACTAGATGCTTTTGAAGATGTCTTAAAGACAGTTTTCAAAATAACCTTGGAAAGTGGGTGTTAAGTAACAGGGGAGCTTTTGGGAAGAAAGGCTCTTGCTGTTGGTGTACCCCAATCTCTTTGAGGGGGTCCAGAATGAGCCAATCGAGATGGGATCTGCAGGTCAGCTGCATCCAAGGACACATTTTAATTGTTTGAAAGAGAACAAATGATTAACCAACCTGGATTTTTAAATTACAGTTAAATCCAAGTCTTGGGTTCAGTGATTGCACCATTAGATTGGTTTTTGTTACTGTATTTCTACTTATAATTCTGGAGAGGTTAGTTTTACATAATTGGTAATAACACAGTTAAATTTAATGGCCTTTCCTAGTACTCAAGTTTTAAACTATTCCAAGAAATGTCCTTTTCTATGGCATTAAGATTGAGAGTATATTAAAAACTAGAAAGCATCACAAACATGGGAGATGTGTGATACAATGTTTATTTTCTTCTTTCCATCACATTTGCATGCACGCGAAAGCTGGCAGATTATCGCTTATTGTATTATCAGAGATTTAAAACAGTTTTAGAGCATCCTTGAGACTAGCAGTGAATACCTTGCAACTTTGGGCCACCTCATTTCCGTTCTTGGTTCTGTGCAACATAAATTCTTTGTATCATTCTGGTCCTTGCGTACAGTGTGAGGGAGCTGTGGGTCATGCCCAGTAGAGTTTTTGGCTATGAGGCCTACCATTCTGGCAGGCATGATAATGGTTAAAAGGTATTGGGGGCTTAAATGTTTCAGCAAAATGTTCCAATGTAACTCTTATTTTGCTACATTGAAGCTAGAATTCATGGTGATATGTTTCAAAAAAAAATAAGTACAAAAGATGAAATCAAGCTCTGGAAATGGGCTTCATATTTAAAGGCCTTAATATACTATATAAAATCAATGTGCTTTTCACTTACGAGCTGCTCCAAATCCCCCTCATTCTTTACGAAATGGAAACAGGAAGCACAAAACTTCCACTGTAATTACTTCAGATAATAGAAAAGACTCCTTTGACCTGGTTTTTCTTTCTTTCTTTTCTTTTTTTTCCTTTCTTTCTCTCTCATTCTTTTTTTTTTTTTTTTTTTCTTTTTTTTTTTTTTTTTTTGGTGAGTGGTGTGCTAAAAAAAGCTTGTCTCTAAACCCAATGTAGGGAAAGACTTACAAAGAGCTACCCTTTGATCACAGTAGGGACAGCCTCCTTATCCTCCCAATTAGCCTGTGACAGACAAGGCAGTTTCAGTCACGTGGTTGGTAGGATTTAGTTTTTCAGGAGGATTCTCTATTATTTTGATACATGAAAAATAGGGGAAAGTGGCTCATTGCTGTTGATCTTCTTTGTTTTATCAGCTCCTTTTGATACAACGGTCCCTGCACTGTACTTTCTCACACTCAGAAAGCCTGTCACTGATAATACCGTGTGAGGATAGGACAAAACAGAACTGCAGGGAAACTTGGCTTTATTCACCATCAGTGAGTTGCTGATCCTATTGTTTTTCTCCCTCCAAGTAATGTTGCCATGCCGCGGCAGAAGCTGCACCCGGGCCCCAGGGTGCTAAGTACGTAGGGAGAAATCTTAAGCAGCTCCTTCCTAGTGGGCAAGTTCAACCCATCATCATCCCACTTTTTTGTTGGACACCTTTGTTTTCAGTTAGAGGCAAGACACAGAGTTTCAGTGAAAAACCATTCACGAGAGCGACTCACATAGATGAGGTTCACTCATGTTCTGTGGATTCCAAGGCACATTATTAAAGAGCACTTAACCCTTGGGAAGGGGTGGGGAGGGGTGGCTTTGCTCTGTGTCTATAGGTCACAACACAGGGGTTTAAAAGACATGGGTGCTTCCTGAGTACCAAGCACTCTTTTCCAAATACTGTGCTCTCACGAAAGGTTTCTGAAGTCGATGCTGTCATTATCTCTCATGCTGAACAATAAAAACAACGGAGGCACAGAAGGTTAGCTGTCCTTGGACCCGGGCTCTCTCTGTCTACCTCAATGTGCAAACTCTTTACCACCATGCTCTGGGGCTCCCCATGTCAAAGGTGATTAGAATTTAAGACGTTATGATAGAGCAGAGTAAACATTTTTTTTTTTAAAGATTTTATTTATTTGACAGACAGAGATCACAAGTAGGCAGAGAGGCAGGCAGAGAGAGAGGAGGAAGCAGACTCCCTGCTGAGCAGAGAGCCCGACGTGGGGCTCAATCCCAGGACCCTGAGATCATGACCTGAGCCGAAGGCAGCGGCCTAACCCACTGAGCCCCCCAGGCGCCCCCAGAGTAAACCTTTTTCAAGTCTGGTATCTTAGGACGGAAAGCACCAAATATTCTCACCTGAGGGACGAGGCTGGGAGGGGAGTGGGGTAAAGGCCCGTTCCTTCTTCGAAAACAGAAAGTGGCTGGACAGTTATTTTTTAGTTAAAAATACTACCAAAATTTTTATTTAATTGAACTTGTCCTGAACATATAAAATTGCCTGCATAAATTCAAGCCAAAGAACCATCTGTTTTCTTCCTTTTTAATGACTTTGCCAGCATGTGTTTTTCCAACATTTGTGCAGAATTCCCGAGAGCCTTGTAGAGACATGCTAAGGAACCCCATGGGCTCCATTTGGAACACCGGGTAATATTTCATGTTCTGATTACTGTGAAGAAAGCAAGAAGCTTTTTAATTGTGTTAGAAGAAGGGAGATAAATATTTTTTAAAAACAGCGTAAGCTTTTAGAGTCTCATGTAAAAATCAAATCTACTTGATCCGACATGCTCTAAAATTGGACACAAACGTCAAGTCTTGCAATCTTTGGTTGCAAGTGAAAAATATCATGTAAAAAGACTTGGTATTTTTACAAAGTTTTCCTGGGAAAAAAGACATAATACTCGGTTAGGTTAGGTTAGCTTGTTTCTGTGATTTGGTTTACCTTTGACCTATTTCTTGTGGCATTTATGAAACAAATACTTCTTATTTTCAGAAATGTGCATTAGAGATATGACAAGACTGTCAATGTTTATTATAAGAGAAAGTTTATTACAAGGTTCTTGGTTATTTAGATTAACCTCATTATAAATTTTCCTAGAACTTTCTATGCAGATACACAAAAGTAACTTATATTTGCAATCATGTTTTACTTTATTGCCTTTGTATTTTTTGTGTGTTTGTGTGTCTACACAGTACAATGAAGTAAACAAATGTGAGTCTAGCTTGAGGTAAGAAAATAGAATCACCTAATGAATTGGAAGACGGTCTGAGACTTACGACCTGTGCTGAAGACCATCGGATGTGTGGTCAGGCTCCCATCGAGGACCACATGCCCTCCTATTGGCTCTGAAGGAAATTACCTAAACAAGCCAGTTTTTCCCACTGTGTTTACCTGGGTGTACATAGTTTGGTGCCTAGGAACATACTTGTAAAAGTAAAACCAGCCATTTAGATACACATGGATGAGCAATTTCTTAGACTGCACCTCTGTGATACCATCACCCAAAACGGCTGTGAGTAGATGTGTTTTACAACGTAGAGCCGTCTGCTCACTAACACTGTTTGCATGCCATTTAGTATTTTAGAATGAAAGATGATGCCACTTCAGCCAAAAAACAGATCGGAAGAAATTCAGTCTGCTGGGAATCAGGTATAAAAACCATACGGTAGGGGCGTCTGGGTGGCTCAGTGGGCTAAGCCTCTGCCTTCAGCTCAGGTCATGATCTCAGGGTTCTGGGATTGAGCCCCGCGTCGGGCTCCCAGCTCAGTGGAGAGTTTGCTTCTCCCTCTCCCTCTACCTCCTCCCTCTCCCCTGTGCTCTTGTTCTCTCTCAAATAAATAAATAAAATCTTTAAACACACACACACACACACACTGCAGAGCTATCCATCATGATGGTGCATTTCCCAGGGTTGTAGCCTATGTTGCCCGTTGTACTTAGAGAGGAAAGGGTTAGGAGCTCAGGCGTTAGATCTAGACAACTGGTTTCCAGTTTAGGCTCTGCTTCTTTCAGGGCAAACTCTGAGTGTCTCTGTACTTCCTTCTTGTGGGAAATGAGCAAATGATGGTCACCCCGACTGCTGGTTTGCTCCTTCTCACGACGTAAATAAAGGTCTCAGCATATCACTCATCCTCATTCCCTCCTGGGCTCATTCTGAAGTTTTCAGTCTCCATGCACATGATCCCCGCAACACCCCAGGCTGTCATGTTCTTGCCCTCCTCCCTACTGCAACAACATAGTCGCATGTTTGAAATATAGACACGTATTATGTTTTGTTTGTAAAAATAGAGCACCCCATGCCATTGGAAGTATATGAAAGACTCATTCGGTAATATGCTTCTAGATACAAGAATTACACCGTAATGATAAAACAGAATGAACTGTATAGTTCTTATGTTTCTACAACCACAACAGGAGGAAATTGAGATGCAGTTTGGGGAAATTCATACAGAGGAGAATCCCTGAAATAATGGGGAAGTGGTTGGTGTGGCAGATAAACAGGACTAGATTGAACTTGAAGATTTCTCAAGATCACGTTAGACACTGCTCCTGCTGCTCGTTCCTCTTGCTACATGGGCTGAGCAGAGAGAAGAATGCAAAAGACTAAATTTCTGTGCATCATGGTGGCTCCGTTTTTCTCTCTGTTGCAAGCTACTGTTGCCTGGAAAGATGCTCTAGGGAGCAGGGTGGGAGAGGCAGCTGTCAA
Organism: Mustela nigripes; assembly: GCF_022355385.1. Taxonomy (NCBI): domain Eukaryota; kingdom Metazoa; phylum Chordata; class Mammalia; order Carnivora; family Mustelidae; genus Mustela; species Mustela nigripes. The sequence goes on along the minus strand of NC_081571.1, from coordinate 80,880,018 downwards.
AATAGATTTCTTTTTGTATTGTTAGCAGAGACAAATTCAGTTGGGATGTATAGAAAATTATTGCCACAAAAGGAGATGAGAGCATATGTGAAGAACGCAGGAAAAATACATATTTCTGAAATAGGTTTTTTGCAAAACCCAAGTACACTATGGTTTCTCTATGTTCTCAATAAAGAAAAATTATCTATGATAAAAGTGCGGGTCATTCTAGAGACAATAAAAGCAAAATTAAGAATAGTTGGAATGGAAAGTCTTAACAAAAATTTTTCAAAGACCAAGAAGATAAACAAGAGATTCTAAATAACAGGTTTTATATAACAGAAATCGAATTAGTGACTTAACACATTTGTAAGCCAATCACAGAAAGGAAAGAAGGTAAGTGGGGTAGGATAAGGTATAAGGTAATGAAGATATGACAGAGCCTTTACAATGCATAAGGAAAAATAGAACAACTGTAGGAAAACATGTAATCAAATATATAGAGAAAAAAAGGTTCATGGACGAATAAAACATTATATGATTTTGTAGAAGACTTGCCAATAGGAGACAACAGAAGCAAAGATTCACACCTGGTCATAAACAGGTGGCCATGTAATTGGCATTCAGATTTTTTAAATAAAATTAAAGTTATTTACCAAATAATACAAATAAAGTGACCGCACCCTTCTTCACAGTTACTTAACGAACCAGGAAAATAATGGTGTTGGGATCTACAAATGCTGAGTGGAAAAAATGTTTGAACCAACATACCTCCTTATTCCCCACAGGCAGGTAACTCGTAATACTGAGCTCCTCTGCAGTGCCTGAAAATATCACTTGAAGTCTGAGCCACTGAGAAATAAGTCCTTAAGGGTAGGAAATAAAAATATACAGGTATTTATTGATTTAGTAGGTAAATATGACAGTAAGAAACAGACCAGCCATCACCTGTAAATCCTATCAAAATCAAAATTGCTATTTCAATGGAGAAATTGAATGCAGAAGATGAATAATATTTTAAAAATTATTTGTGTTTCTATCAAAGTGACATAGTTTATGTCTTTGATAAAACCAACAAATACCATTTCAGGTGTAGGTTTAGAAAACGAAAGTAGAATAAGATAAGCCGTTCCTTTTTTGTGAAGGAGAAGATTCAGTTTGACAGCATATAAAATGTGATTTAAGAATTCACTGGGCCCTGGAAACTTTTTTATTTTTTTTTCAGAGTTCTGGAAAACTCTTAGTATTTATCTCTTCAAATATTTCCACTGACCCATTTTTTTTAATCTCTTTTTGGAATTCTGGCTTGATATGTTTTTCGTTTTTTCCTTCCTTCCTGTATGTCTCCTTTTTTTTTCCTTTTTTTTTCTTTTTCTTTTTTTTTTAAGAACACATTATTTACTTAGCCTTCTATTTTAAGAGAGTGTTTTGGCCTAACTTCTTTATATTTTCTATCTCTTTGTCCGTCTGTTCTGTTTTCTGGATAATTTATTCAGATCCATTCTCCAGTGCATGAACTTTCTCTTTTTAATCTGTTTTGCTTTAATTCCTGTTTATTGCTGAATGGCATTATTTCATGCATGCAAATAAAACCCAGGGCCTTGTTAAAATAATCTTTTGTTTTTTCGTCGACATAATCATGCTTAAGATGAACTGTGCATTGTGGGGCCAAATTTACGTGGTCACTGCCACGCCCTTGTCTGCTCAAATGCTGGAATCCCTGGACTCGAACTTTGTTGGTTCTGCTTTTGTAACTGTGGGGTTTTGTTGCACGAGGATGCCTTTCATCCTCACACGCAGTAAAGTTAGAAAGGGCCAAGGAACATTTCAAAACTTTTGGCGTCTGAGATCTCTTAGAAATGGCTGAGCTTCCAACAGTAGTTGAAATCATTTAAAATATAGTTTTAAAATACACGGGATTTTTCATTTAAATCATTGTTAAGAGGGAAAAAAGGCAGAGATTTGGTGTTAGGGGTTATGTCCCCCCAAAAAGATATGGTGAATTTCCAGCCCCCAGGACGTCAGAATGTGCCCTTCTTTGGAAGTAGGGTCTTCATGTAGATCAGAGAGTGCAAGTGAGCGAAGTAGCTGCAGGGGGCTTTCTGCTCCCTGATAAGCTGTATCTGTTGGACCAGGGTGGGAGTGAGGTATGAATGCTTTCTCTTCTCATGTAGCAAACAGCGGGACCCGGCATGGCCTCAGTCGGTGTCCTCCTGCACCCTAGATCCTCCTCCTGTTCCACATTCGTGGGTTTCTGGAATCACAATCCTCTCCATGTTTTCTCTTCCGGGCTCCCTGATTTTATAAGATGTCTTAATTCCTGTTCAGATGCAAAGCAAACAACCAGCCAAGGGCCCTCTCCAATTCCTTCCGGCCCTCTGGCAGAATGTTCCAAAGAAAGCAATGTTCCTTGTTCTAACTCAGTGTTTCTCAGTGGGCTTGACTGGCATTGGGGTACCATGATTCTTTGAACCTGTGGAGCCACTCGATGCTAGAGGCACTCATGGGCCGGTGATACCATTAAGCAGAACTGACATAAAGATTTCCAAATGCCCTTCAGGGTCAATACTATCCCCGCTGAGAATTCCTATGGTTAATGCTATCAAAATCAGTTCAGTTGGGAGTGTTGTTCCCTAGTTATGGGGGAGGGGGTGTGTGCATCTCTGCATCTGAGGAGTGGATGATCTATTGGGGGGAAAGGGAGTACTATGAAGAAGCAGTGTATGCTTGTGTGGCAGGTAGTCAAAATTATCAGTGTATCCACATTATAGGACACATACAAATATGGTGTATTCTCAGATCCCCGCCGCATCTGGCTTTCAAGGGGAAAGAGCTCTGTGTACATGTGGAGGAGTAAGGTGAGAGTCCACAGACAGAATTCGCAAAAGACAGTAGTTTGAGACGTGAAGTTTGAGACGTGATTGGCGAAAGTAGAAGGGTTGTGGAGACTTGAGAGCTGGGGGTGAACACGGAGCGGTAGGGGCAGCTGCCATTCTGGGAAGATGGTGGGCTGGGCTCACCAGAATAAGAGAAGGTTTAAACAACTTCTCGGCAGCAAGCATATACTTTTATCTCCCACGGGCCTTTTCTAGAGAAATTTAATAAAGATAGAAATGCTTCTAATTTCCTTTTGCTTGATGTGTGTGATTTTTTTTTGTTTAATTTCTTTTTTAAAAATTTTTAATTTTTTTTAAATTAACATATAATGTATTATTAGCCCCAGGGGTACAGGTCTGTGAATTGCCAGGTTTACACACTTCGCAGCACTCACCATAGCACACACCCTCCCCAATGTCCATAACCCAACCACCCTCTCCCGACCCTCCTCCCCCCAGCAACCCTCAGTATGTCTTGTAACATGAAGAGTGTTTTGATGTATGGAGGAGACGGGAGAAAAAGCTGCACCAAGCCTCGACCACGAGGATAGTCATTAACTACGTGATTGTCATTAAGAACACCAGTCCCATTTTCACCAGCATTATTTAAGTTTTTAAAGACATGTTTTTGAAATTTAGAAAAACTCATGTTAAGGCCTTGACATTTGCTTTACTGGATGTCCATTCAAATAAAGACATAATGGGAAAAATTTCATTTGAACATTTTCTATACAGACAATATAGGGCATCCATTTGGCAGGATAATAATAATTATTATTATTGAAACCTATGAAAATGACTTTGCAGTTGGCTTGACCATTTCAGAAAAATGATCATTTTAGATTTCCTGAAATGAAAGCCAATGCTAATACTTTCATTGTATACTTTATTTCCGTATAATACGCCATGAAGAAATATTGCATTAGTCTGACATAAAATTAAATATTTAAAGTTATAAATTGGTATTTGGGAAGATATAAACAGGCACAGTGTTAACAGAAAATATTCAGAAATACTGCTTCGCATGTGTCCTACTATTTTTATGGAAATTAAAATATTCACTGTAGTCTATCGTGCAAATCAATGTTCCGGCTTTTGTCTCTCATTGTGTGTACTGATTTAGCAACATGCACGTAAAGCTCACAAATAATCACCTTAGATAATACAAAGTCGTTATAGAATTAGGATTGGAGTATGCTGCATGCAGCATTTTGGACGGAATGTTTCAGCTGGATAATATTGAAAATTTGCCCATGAGTTTATGATTGGGTTGGCATTAAAAAGCCCCATCTGTATTTGGGCGCATTACTAAAATTAGTTGAAGTGTTTCCACCCTAAGACTGAGCATCACCCCCCTTCCCCATGACCCCGATGGCCACTGTTGGGGACGCAGGCACCGCTTCTGAAATCCTGGGGCTTGGATGTTACAAGCCGAAGAAAAATGATTTTCATGTTTGATTAGAAATGGCCCATCGAGTCATAAATGTATTGGGTTCTAAGGCAGAACATGTCTGTCTGTTCACTGTGCAACACGCTGAGCTCAGCCGAGGTGGAAACCAACAGCTTTTCAGAGGGCAGTAGCTGTCCCTGGTCAGTTCACACAGTGTCAGAAGAGGTCTGTCACACTGCTGGCGGGGGTGGGGGGAGGTACTGGAGGACGATGTGGTCACAGTGCACTGGGGTTTCCTATCATTGAAATGCTACATTTCCCTGAATTTTCATGACAGGTTCTGGCAGGGCTGGTGCAGGATTAAGCGAGACACTTGCCTCCAGCTGGTAAGAAGGACTTAAGAGAAAAAAGAAAACTGTAAATAGTATCAATTTCAGAAAGCAGAGAGAGGACTTGGGGGCCGTCCGTCTGCCCACCATCTGCTCACATGTGGGCAACCTGGGACCCCCTGTGTGCAAAGAGACATGTGTGGCAGGTAGCACGCTGGCTGCCGGGACCTCCGCGGAGGCAAGGGAGATGGGAGAAAACACACTGTCGGCAGCATCATTTTCACTCACTTCACCGTGCAGGAAACCAGCTAAGCCAGCCCTGGGCTTTCCCAGGGAGACACTTTCTTCCACTTACTAGTGGAATGCTGAAAGATCACTTCTGGAAGAGGAAAAAAATAAATTGCATAGTCTGCAAATTGGAGAGCAGCTTCCCAACTGGTAAATATGTTTCCCTTTCGTTTGCTTAGCTATTCTCCTAACCTGAGGAGTGGCTCCTGAATTCCCACCTTGTTAGCCCGACCCATCCTGCAAGGTGTGTGTCAGACACCAAGACACAAATGAAAGATGGCACAGTTGTATTTGGAGCAATAAAATCAATGGTCTATTTTGGGGGACCAAAGTTGCACCCTGAATTTAGGCTGGAGGACGTGGTGACAACGATTCAGGCTCTAGGACTTTCTGAGTAGTAAACCATATGAGAACATTTGCCCAGGGTTTATTTTCAAAAACCTGAAATCCGGTTAAAAAAGTCTTAACGAATGTCTTCTGTAATTGCCCAAGGCATAAAACCCGTAGTATTTAATGCAACTCCTTCTATTTGGCAGGTGAGGAAATGGAGATTGGGGCCATAGATGTAAAGTATGTGGAGGAGGTAGCACAGTGTTGGGAGAAAATAATGAAAATGTGAATAGAAGGTAAGAGAGGAAATTGATCAATTGATCACCTTGGAACAGCTGGTCTAAGAAACCCTTTGGCACAAGATTGAGCAGTAAAACGTTACAGCGGATCTTCAGAAACTAATCAAAGTTCAGGTCAGCCTCCCTGTACTTCTGCTGAAGAAAATCAGATTTACCCGCCTCTGGACGTGGGATTAGAGATGTATTATCAACAGGGAAGACAAAAAACTTAATCCAGTGTGAAAAGGTAGGTCGTCGATTCCTTCCAGTGGAGCAGCATTTTGCCCAAAACAAGGTTTTGATTCTCCCAGGTCCCATGGGCCAGTCTTTGCCACCTTTGGTACCAATTTGCTACTCCTGTGGGGTTTGGAGGCAGTGGTTTGCTGGTGGCCTTCCCAGGTAGGTGCTCCGCACTGGGCTGTTGGCAGGAGTGCATGGTCGGCGTGGGCTTTGCCATGGCACTGTCTGTGTACGTCCAGGAGATCCACGGCTGTTTGAGACCGCTCCCACAGAATCTGAGGCAGGAGGTGTTCCAAACATGGAGAATGGCTTTACAGAATTGTCAGGTTGACTTCTGCTCACGCCCAGCCCCGCACACATGGGTAAGTCCCAGAGAAGTTAGAGGTGGTCTTTCCTTAATGCCATTGGCTATGGGTTATTTAGATTCTTGGGGATCCCTTGTGGGTTTCCCAATCCTTGTTTTTGTAGCTACAACTTGGTACAGAAGTTGGGATCTACAAACCAAATCTCTGGCGGTGCCTGTGAGGGAAATTGCTGGTGGTTTTTCAAGAACACTAATGCCGTATGACCACAGACGCTGTAATGCTAAGTTTCAGTTGACAAAGGATGGGGACTGTGTGGCTGAAAAGACGTGCGCAGCTAAGTGGGCTGTCTGAAATTAACACATGTCGTATTCAAATCCGTGTCAGAAGCAACCACTAGATTTTTCTCTCTGCACACACTTCCTTTATAAATTTTCTCTGTTATAACTGCTTCAAAATTAAATAACATTAAATAGCAAACACTTATTAAAATTAAAATGAACCAATGATGACAATGCATTGGTAAATGTGATAAAAACAAATGTGAGCTCAGGCCCTGAAATCTCACGTGGTTCTCGGAAACACATTAGAAATCCAGATGAACATTTTTAAATGTTTATTCAAGTCATGGTGAAAACATTAAATTTTCATGAATGACTGATGTTGGAATCCAATTGGAGAGACATTCACTAAAAGATGCCCCGAGGTAGTCATATCAAAGATTTCTTTTTTAATGTCTGTGTAAGTGTAGTAGACACGATTGACGTGCATGGTGGCTAAAGTAGGTAAATGATTTTTATTGGTTCTTATAACTCTGATGATTCAAGACACAGAGAATGGATATAGATTTGAGGCGTTTCATACAAACAACAGCATGACTGGCTGCACCAGGAGATCCCATGGACACCCCTTCACTCATCTGTGACCTGAGGACTGAGGCCATGAGCTCTGACTCATGTTGGTACAACGGAAGACCCATGGGCCCCCAATCCTCTGTGGCAGGGACAGGAGACTATAGAAGCTGGAGTCAGAAACTAGCTGGAACTTTAGAAACTGAAGTTACGTGCGCCGTGGACATGATACCCATCCCGATAAGCCTGTCTAAATACTATCTTTAACAGAAAGGAATGTGGATGGATGGGCTGCCCACAGGGGTCACAGAGACTCATTTCCATGGCTTGCTAACTTAGAAATACTCATTTATTTCAGGGAAAATAAACACACTTCACCTCATGGTGCTGTTCCTTTAGATCTCAGGTTCGGAGACAGGCCTTCACTATTCCCAAGGTAAAGGTATTGCCCTGATGGCATTGGTTTTAAGTAAGAGCTCACCGCTTTTCCCTTTTCTAAAACCTAGTATCAGGATCGTGCTATTGTTATACATTTATTTGGTCTAAGAAAAAAAAGTTAATTATTCATTTGCTGCCCACAATCTAGGAAAAGTCTGCCTGCTGATCCTTATAATTGTTATTAACATAATTGTCCAGTGAATAGGGCATGTCACAGCACCCAGCTTTGTTTCTAAAGAGATGACTGGGAAAAACAACAACAAAGCTTATGATGCCTTTGAGTGAAAACGAGAATTTAGTATAATCCTGATACATTTGTGTTCACGGATCTCTTTTCCTATTATGCTTTCAAATTAGGAGGCTTGATATCTTACCACACAGGATCAAGGTGGGAAGACAGAAAGCTGAACAGTTTGGGTTGTTTTGTTTTGGTTTGGTTTGAAAGTATTTAGTACAGGATACTGGTTGCACAGGAAAGGGCGCGGGTGGACAGCTGCTGGAACTCCAGATCTCAGACAAGGGCTCGCCAGACCGGGAACCACATCTGAGGAGTGGGAGGTGCCCCCCTCCCGGCTGGTGCTACTATTTCTGAAAGATGTGATGAAGCGGTTCTGGCAGGGAGGAAAGTGTCTGGAAATAGAACCAGCTGCTCCTGGAACCCACAGCTGCTGCTGTGGAGGGACGTTGTCAGTGGAAAACCGGCAGGACAAACAGAACAAGCCAAGCTACCTCCTCCTGCCTTCCCTTCTCCCACGGGCAGCCCTTGCCAGCAGTGTGAGCTAACAGAGAGCCAAGAGGTGTGGTCTGTAAGTACCCCCAGCACGGCTGGGGGGAGGGGTAAGAGCACAGCCGCTAGCACATGCCCATCCCACCCGCTCCCCGCCCTGGATGTTTGGCAGCCAAGCACAGCCCGCCACACGCACAGGTATATCCCCGCACGGTGGAGATCACGCTTGTGCTCCCTTGGCTGATGGGATGCACGTGTCCTTTATGCAAACGAAGACTTCTGGTCCTCTCTCCAAAACAAGGGGGGATCAAAGAACAAAACAAAATTCTATGAAGTCTGTATCCCTTGAATAGTTATGTTGGAAGGACTCACTCACGAGGCATTGGACTCACAATGTGGGCAAGGGGCTCTGACCGGAATCCAGAGATCCTCTGGGACATCGCTCACCTCCTGACAGTGAAGGCAAGACTATGGCAACCAAAGCAAACCAGGGCCCCAAAGGGTTTAGGAACGAATGAAGATCCAGCCGTTCCTATACTTACAGACACCTGTTAGCTGAGACTCCAGGAGGCGGTGAGGCCAGAGGGAATGGCTCGCGGAAGAAGGATGCTGGAGGTACTCAGAGAAAGGAGAGCTTTGGCAGCTAAGGCGGATCATTTCTGTCTCACGTGTTTGGTACATTCATGTTTGTGCACGGGCCACATTCTTGCTTGTTATCTCCTCCTGTGTGAGTGGTGGGGGAGGCGCCTCGCATCTCGCTCTCTCTCATCATCATCTACTCACCCATCTGTCATCTATACACCGATGTTTGCCTGTTTTCTTTCTCTTACTAATTTACATAGGAGTTGCACGTGAGAGGTAGTTACAATTTAACCTTTAGGCTATGGAGTATTCAGTTGGGACCATGACTGAATTTGAAGAATAATTAACATTGCCCCAGTGATACATTCAGTGAATGTTATGGTAATCAACCAAATTGATCCATGTGTTTAGGAGAGATGAAACCCTACGCCCCCATGAACTGGGCTGTCAGGCATAAAACTAATAATACAATGAATATTTATCAGTGTTAGAAGCCATTCGTAATGTACTCTTGAATGATTTTTTTCTCTAAGTACCCAAAGTCACAGGTGAGATTTCCATTTCTGTGATGGTAGCGGATCTGCTCTTTCACTGCAAACACCTGCAAATCTAGACAAGAAGTTAAATGAACATTTTCGCAGACCTTAGAAAGGAGGCAGACAGGAGACTGATGCGGGAGCCCCATGGCTGCCCCACCCGACGTCCTGGTGGAAGGCACCGTCCCAACCCCAAGCAGGACTGGAAAGCAAGCAGCGCATGGTGAACTTGCTGGGCTGAGGAGAGGGACAATTTGGGAAGACCAGCAGCTGAGTCAGCGAGAGAGAAGGGTACGGGAGGGCTACACAGAGCGGGCGTCAGAAATTTGCTAGGGTGTCTTTTAGGTCCTTGTCGGAGTACTCAGCTGTGCCTATGATGCTGAAAGCCCATGAGACTGGGGGTTCATGGGAGCAGTTCCTGTCTTTGGCCATCGCTGGGCAATTCCCAGAGCCCTCGAGAGCTGGAGAGGAGATCACCGGGGTGCTCAGCCTTCCTAAGTCAGGGCTTTTCTTGACGCAGACTGATAAGCTCAGGAGGAAGGCTCACTGCCTTCTCCTGAAGATGCTGTGATGTTACAGCATTTACCACTGCTCCAGACCCATTCTGGGCCCTGCAGAGTTTTAAGCATGCTGCGTACATTACACACTCTACCCTCAAAGAGCTCCGCGACTTAGACACTGGTATTAACCCCACATCACCGAGAGGAAGGGAAGGCACGAATAAGCAGGTGTCACCGTGGTTCCAGAGAAACTGGGATCTGCACATTCACACGCTGCCTTGCCTTCTCCCTCTCAGCAACTCTCACCCCTGCCTGGAAGCAGGTAGACCAGGAAATTAACAATGACCATGTCATCGTAACCGGATGGTGGTTACTTTAAACTCTTCCATATTTCACTTATATGCATCTTTATGCATTTTGTAATTTAAAAAACTTTTTAAATTTAATTGGTTTTTGTATACATTTTTAAATGTTTCCAAAATGAATATTCTCAGATTGTAACACAAAGAGATTTTTACCTGAGAACATAACAATGGTTGTGAAAAATGTACAGAGGTGCAATCTTTCTAAAGAGCAATTTGGCAGTAAGAATCTGGAACAAAAACAAGACAGTTCCTGTTGTAGGTAAAGTTGAATCCTGCCTTTTAAAAAATGCACAGTATATATAAACTTAAAAACTGAGAAAAGCATAGGATTATGAATAATTTTGAGTATTTTAATCTTGCTTTCTGTGCATGTAACATATGTTGTGCAAGGAGATATATTAAATATTAATTTTAACTGAAGAAAATGGTGTGTTTTTAAGTTCACATTATTTAGCCAGTAAGCTCATTTGTAGGAACTTTCCATAATAGATATTTAAGATGGTAATGTTTATAATAATAAAACCTCATGAGCAACCTCATGAGCAATAATAAAACCTCATGAGCAATCTGTAAAAAACTGAGATTAATTAATTCAACAAAGGCACAGTTATGCAATCGAATATTATGAAGACATTAAATAATCATCTTTTTTGAAGGATATTTAAGGACTTGGAAAATAATTCAGAATATGTTGCTAAAAATTCATATTTTCAGCCATATATAACCTCTATTTCCAGTTTGAAAAAAATAAGTTACAAAGATAAACATATCCCTCCACCCACAACCTAGCCCTTGCACATAACCTAGACAGACATCAAAGCTATAACAAGTTCTTTCTGGATTGTGAAATCAGAGGGATGTTAATTTCTTCTTTATTCTTTTTGTCACTTTCCCAAGTTTACCAAAAGATTTTGTTTTTCTCTCCAGAGACAATTGCTATGTATTCCTACTGCAGAGGCAAAACATTTAATCCTATTTTTATACAGTTGTCGGGAACTTAGAATAGATACAAAAACATTTTTCTGCTTCTTTGGTGCCTCCAGTGACGGTGACTTCTGGATGTCCGCCTCCTTATTGACAAAAGTTCCAGCTTTCTTTTGTGCCACCATTTTAAAGTTATGATTTGAATGTGAGTAAACTAACCATATATGGGGAGACTATGTAGATTTCTGGCTCATCATAGAATTAGCTGAAGAGAATAAGCTGTGTATATTTTATTTATTTGGTGTAACATTTTAGGTCATTTTTTTAATTCTCCAAGAATAATAAATCACTTCAGTCACCCAGCATTCAACCAGCATAATGAATGTTCACATTTTGTGTGGCAATCTTTATAAAGTAAAGGACAACTCACATTTTCACCACTATTTGGTTTTCCTCTACATGGTACAGTTGCAAAATTGTTGGTAGTATTAGTCTCCAGAAAGGTCATTATCTGGTTGTTATGTTTTGAACCGTTACTGTTCTACTTTTATTAGTTCTTTTGTCTCTTTTCTCATTTCATTTCAGAGAAAAAATCAGTCACTGGTTGGTCCCTCAAAGGCTAAAACCCTTAATTGGCAGATATGCCTACTGCTTGAGCAGAAGATAAGAGTGAAATTCTTGAGAGGGAGAAGTAAGTGTTCTTTAGAATGGTAGAAACCGAAATCTGGAAAATCTGAAAATGTTTGGTGTTTGCATTACCTGAGAAGTGAAACCATCACGACGTGTGTAAGTTTGATGGACTATCAGACTTTCAAAGATAAAGGCAGGGAACATGTTAAGAAGTATTTGTGATTATTTGAACCCTTGTCTGCAATGGAGCCCTGTAACTTTCTCTAGGATGCTCTCACGCCGATGCAAACTGCCTCAGGTTTCATCAGCCACAGTTTGCAAACAGGCTGCATAGGTGGTTTCTAACGTAGCATGTTCATTTACCCAACTCAGGATATTTATGTTTTTAAATACTAAAAAAGTGAGTTCCGGGGCTGTGAGAATCAAAACTGTTGTGTCCTTTGCAGTATCCTGAGGGTGTGGGGGTCTCAGAGGCGGGTGGTCTCCACCAGTAGACGGTGCATGAAGAGAAGAACGTGGCACCACGTTTAGGAAACACCGCATAGGCTGTGTCTGCGTGATGTAACAATTACTCAGCTGGGCAGGAAACGGACTTTTTCTGTTTTTATTAAAGCTCTTAAATTTATAAAAAGACTACCCGTTTCCCTGGAATTCAACTTTGGCCATTTGAGCTTCCATATATACATTTTTTTAGGTGAGTGACTGGAGTACAGTGAATTTTTAAATCTTGCAACTTACCAATTAATAGGGTAAATCAACACACACACATTTAAGACCTATCAGTCAGTGGGTTTATATTTTTCCAAGCCAAGAATTAAGATTTAAAATATCTGATCTGGGGCACTTGGGTGGCTAAGTCTGCTAAGGTCTGACTTCGGCTCAGGTCATGATCTCAATATCCTGGGACCAAGCCCTGAATCAGGCTCCTTGTTTAGTAGGGAGTCTGCTTCTACCACTGATTGTGCTCTCTCTCTCTCTCTCTAAGAACTACATAAAATCTCGTAAAAAAAATAAAATATCTGATCTGACATTCACATGTTCTTTGTGGGAAATCAGAGTATTTGAAATCAGGCCTGCTTCTGAAAACCAGGACTTTTCCTGCTATACTTGTAAGCAGCTTCCCTTTTGCAGACTCCATTTTGCTATCACCATATGTGGCTGTGATGTTTCAGGCACACAGTCAGGGGCGTCCAGCTCAAGAACACTGTGTGTATCGTGCTGTTTACACCCAGAGGCAATTCAGCCCGGGGTGCTGCACGGTAGGAATGTCCAAACATAGAACTTCTGAAGAATTTATTTAAGCTGTTTAATTTATTAAGTTTTAAAAAGACAATCAGACAGGAGCATCTGGGTAGCTCAGTGGGTTAAGCCTCTGCCTTCAGCTCAGGTCATGATCTCAGGGTCCTGGGATCAGGCTCTCTGCTCCTCAGGGAGCCTGCTTCCCCTCCTCTCTGCCTGCCTCTCTGCCTACTTGTGATCTCTCTCTCTCCCTGTCAAATAAATAAATAAAAATCTTAAAAAAAAAAAAAGAAAAAGACAATCAGACAAAGGAGCTAAACACCCCCCTCAAAAAAAAATCAAAAATATAAAACAAAGAATATCATAAATATGGACATGTTGTTTGACAGATTGAATTCGCTAAATGCCCAGGAACCAGGAGCACCCCTTCTCCAACTTCAGGGCTCAGCCTAAGGATTGTTTTTTAAAAATTTTATTCAGCAAGTAAGAGTGACCTTACTGAGCTTACACTTAAAATATAGCAAAGCAGAAATTTCAGGTACCCAAAGTGCTACGCCAATTCTTCAAATCTGATCAGCAAGAATTAATGATTCACTGTGTAGCCCTGTGTCCACAACCTCAGGACCTCCTGCTCTGACTGTTGTTGTATCCATACTGTCCTACATGCTAACCTCTAACCACAGGATGCTATTTACAATTAGATCACTTAAAATGAAATCACTTGAGGGGGGCACCTGAGTGGCTCAGTGGGTTAAGCCTCTGCCTTCGGCTCAGGTCATGATCCCAGAGTCCTGGGATTAAGCCCCACATCGGGCTCTCTGCTTGGCAGGGAGCCTGATTCCTCCTCTCTCTCTGCCTGCCTCTCTGCCTACTTGTGATTTCTGTTTGTCAAATAAATAAATAAAATCTTTTTTTTTTTTAAAGAAATCACTTGAAAAAAATCAATTTCTCTGTTGGGCTACCCACATTTCATTGTTCAATGGTCACTTGAATGCAAGGCTATTGTACTAGATGACTCAGATATAATGCATTTGCCTCATCTCAAAAAGTCCTATTGTATAACCCACAGCTAATCCCTCCAAAAATGATCTGAGCTGAAGACCCTGAAGGGAGGTGGGTCTTGCATTTTACAGCTTTATTTATCCAATATGTGTGGGGGTTTTTATTTCCATATTGTAAAGAAGGATATTGGAATTCAGAGAGAAAATAATTTGCCAAGAATCAAGAGATTAGTTGGTAGTGAACCTAGGACTTGAGCTTGGGTCTTCTCTTTCCCAATGCAGTGTGTATGTACCACTGTGGTAGGACTTGATGCCCACGAAGAGGAGAAATGGGTGGCTAAAACTGTGGGTGGGTGTGGAATGGGGGAAGGTCTGGGAAGAGCTGGGATAATTCACAGATTTAGGTGCCTGTTGATTGTGCCATTTAAATATTTAGAAATTCTGTTGAGGTTCCAAAGAAAACTGAATTTGGGACAACAAAGTTAAAGAAGTGTGGCAATGAAGCAAAAATGTGTGTGGTACATTCCTTTAATGTCACATGGGGTTGAGGGCCAGGAGAAGACCCAGAGTTCTGTTCACTACTTCCTGTTGATTACAAGTTCGAGACTACATAAAGTTACATTTTAACTTGTAGATTTTTGTCTGGTAGAGATGCAAATGATTTTTCTCCCAAGATAAAACAGAATAGGCTTTGTGTATATGGCTTTTTTTTTTGACATTAATCAGGTTTGTATCTTAACCCAACATTCTTACCCTCTTTTTATACTTGTCTTCTTAAGGGCCTTTTGAACTGGTCATAATATCTTACTAGTTCTTCAACTGATGGACTAAACAAATCTTTGGCCTACATTCATCTCACTTTTATAAACTTCATTTTAAGAGTGTATTTGAGGGGTGCTGGGATGGCTCAGTCAGTTAAGTGTCCCACCTCTTGGTTTTGGCTTAGGTCTTGACGGTGGGGTCCTGGCATCGAGCCCCCTGTCAGGCTCTGTGCTTAGTGGGGAGTCTGCCTGGGATTCTCTCCCTTTCCCTCTGCTCCCTACCCCCACAGCTTTCTCTCTTTCTCAAATAAAGAGGTCTTTCATTTGTTTGTTTTTAAAATATATTTGGTAATGACGCATTGAAAGTTTTGGAAGTTTAACCAAGAAACCCAGTGGGAACAAAGTCAACTATTTTGCTTAGGAAAAACACCTCATGGGACTGTTTAAACTCAAGTACACATTTTCTTTCCTCCCAGAGTGCGTTGTGATGGGGCACCGGGGTGGCTCAGTGGGTTAAAGCCTCTGCCTTCAGCTCAGGTCATGATCCCAGAGTTGTGGGATCCAGCCCCACATCAGGCTCTCAGCTCAGCGGGAAGCCTGTTTCCCTTCCTCTCTTTCTGCCTGCCTCTCTGCCTGCTTGTGATCTCTGTCTGCCAAATAAATAAATTGAAAAAAAAATCTTAAAAAATAAAAAAAGACCTGTCATGCTTTAAAATGTTCTACTCATGCCAGAGTGCGTTGGGGGTGGCAATAAAACTGAACTCCTGCTCTCCTCTTTCTGATGTTTTGTTTCTGCCTCTTGCCTCGACAGGAAGTCATTCCCTTTCTGTGGTAGCATTGGTAGGAAATTTGATCTAATGGTCTGAGCATTTGGTGATGTCTACTGCATAAACTTGGACAGCTGTCATCTGCCGGGTGAGAGAAGGCAGGGAATGCAGTTTCTCAGTCACTGGAGTTTCGTCTGACTGTGAGCTCGCTGAGGTCCATTAAGATACTGAGTTCACTGAGAAAGGGAATAGCTCTTTCGATCTGGTAGAATTATCTTTCTGTCTTTCTTTTCACTGCTAACTGAGGTTGGACTCAAGTTTTGCATCTCTATGTGTCTGTGGGCCTGTGTGTCTGCATTTCAGAACTAGCTCCCAGAAGAGCGTGAACTATTTTCCTAACTGCAGGAGACACCTATAAATATGAGGGAACATTTCTTGAATTAAAGGTGCCCTCTTTGATTGAAGCTTTAAAAAAATCTAATAGTTTCAAAATTCATCCCAAATAAGAAACTTCTGATTCTGTACATGTGCTAGACTTTTAAGAAAGAAAACCCCTGCTGATTCAGATACATTTTAAGAATCTAAGGAAAAAACTGAGGTGACTCTTTCAGTAAACAAGACCAGCTTAATAATTTTTGCTTAAAAAGGAAAACCAGCTTTTCTTTGGTTTATCCATGTGAAGAATAATGCAAATATACTTTTTTTTTTTTTTTTTTTTTTTGAGGAGACTTCACGCCCCATGTGGAGTCCAGTGTGAAGCTTGAACTCACAACCCCGAGATCAAGACCGGAACTGAGATCAAGAGTCATATACTTGTATGACTCTTAGAACCATCCAAGTGCCCCATATACACTTTATTTTAAAAATAAATTCTGGGGCGCCTGGGTGGCTCAGTGGGTTAAGCCTCTGCCTTTGGCTCAGGTCATGATCTCAGGGTCCTGGGATCGAGCCGCGCATCAGGCTCTCTGCTCAGCAGGGAGCCTGCTTCCTCTTCTCTCTCTCTCTCTCTCTGCCTGCCTCTCTGCCTACTTGTGATCTCTCTCTCTGTCAAATAAATAAATAAAATCTTTAAAAAAAAACATTAAAAAAAATAAATTCTGGATTTCTTTCATCATGAAAAAAAAAAAACCTTAGTAATCTGAATTTCCTAAATTTTTCTTATGTGTTTACTAATCAAATAAGTTAACATCATCCCTATATAATAGATACAATTACAAAAACTTATTTACTTTATTCAATTACATTAAATCATTACTCTGGCAACTTTTTAATATCAACAATAATGTTTTGTAGTCCATCAACTTAAGCATAATTTTAAAGATCCTTGGATATTTTACTTATGAACTTGGCTTTATAAAACAGAGTAGATTAATGAATAATCCCTGAATGCCTAAATAATTTCTAAGTATCTGTGAGTACTAAAACTTTGACTATGAAACATTCTTTGGTGTTCACGTACTGCTGCTGTTTAAATCTTGATATGCTATGGAGTGGTGCTACCTTTGGGTCCTGTTGCCAAACATGGTGGAAGCGTAGCATTGGCGGGCGTAGAAGGATGTGTAACAGGTATCAGACATTTTGCTGATCTGTAAATTGATAGTATATTCCACACGTTTTCACATTTCACATCCACGTTCTCACATTTGTGGAATACAAGTTTCTTTGGCTTAAAGTTAGAGTTACTGTGGATCGTTGGGACTACAGCAGGAGTGCAGAGTGACAGACATTCAGCCATGTGTGCGAGCCATTAAGGTGAGCTTTTGTCATTTAAGAGAGAAAACTAGTACTTTGTCACGAAGTGTGGTCTCCCCAGAATAAAAGAGAATGTGACAGACACACGTGTATGGATAGAAAATGTTATAGAAGGTAAGCAGGAAGGAAATTTTAAAAAAACGTTCTTGAGTTTATAAAAACTGTATATAAGAATTCTGAAAAGAAGGAATAAAATGTATTAAACTTTTTTCAAAATTGGCTCTTATCCATAAGGAATAAAATGTTTGTGAAACTTTAAATATTTAGTAATGCAAAACCAGACTTTAGCTTTTTCCCTGTTAAAACTATAAGCTGGCCTTAGAGTTCTTGACAATGGATAATTGAAATTCTTAATTACCTTCTAGGTAATCTTCCCAAGTAGCAGGGACTCTGTGTCACTAGAATAAGTCATCTGCCAGAGCTAACTTTATTATATCATTGATTTTAAAAATTATTCTATAACTCCTTCACTTTTGAATGTGCTAAGGTATCTTCTGTTTGTTTTCAGATATATTATTGATGGGATGCTCAATTGGTTGGTTAAGCTTCAGACTCAATTTCAGACTCTTGGTTTCAGTTTGGGTGTGGGACAGAGTCTGTGTAGGGCTCCACACTTCTGGGAGTCTGCTGGGGATTCTCTCTCTCCCTCTGCCACCACCCCCTCACTCACTGTCTCTCTAAAAGTAAAAAAAAATAAATCTTACAAAAATATGATATTGTCAGATTGATGAAATGGGCATTCAAGTATTGTTTCTCAGGCGTGCCTTAACTAGGTGAGCTGTCTTTCCAATATCACATCATATATTTAGGAAAAGGAAAAAAAATTCCATCTATCTTCCACATATGAAACTATCTCTGAGATTTTTCCAGAGTCCTGGAAAATTACAAAGATTTTTTTTAAAAATCACCTTAAGAAAAGAGAGATGCTATATGTAATTAAGTTTGTTTGGAGATTAGATATCTCCAGTATCGTTTACTGAAAAGACATCAAATAGATGCATAAGGAGAAGAGTTGGGTATGATGTGGAGAAATTCTAGAACTTGTGCATTGCTAGCGGGAATGTAAAAAGGTGCTCTCCTTGCGGAAAACAATAGGATAGGTCTCAAACAACTAAACACAGAACTCCCATATGATCCAGCACTTCCTCTTCCGTATGTGCCTAGAAGAATGGCAAGCTGGGACTAGAACAGATATTCGTACCCCCAGGAAGGCAGAAACCATCCCAGTGCCCACCAACAGATGGCTGGATACACGGAATGTATGTACGCACACTGCAACATTATTCAGCCTTAAAAATGGATGAGATTGTGGTACAGGCTATAGTGTGGATGAACCTGGAACACGTTACAGCAAGTGAAGGAAACCAGACACAAATAGGGCAAATGCTGCAGGACGCCACACATGCAACAGACTTACCTGACAGGCGAATTCATAGAGAGCGAAAGTGGAATGGTGATGGCCAGGGGCTGGGAGGGTGGCCATGCACAGTCATTACTTCGTGGGTCCGGAGTTCAGTGTGGCATGATGAGTGACACTGAGGGGTGGTAGTGATGGCTGGACCACGTGAAAAAGGTGCTCTTAATGCAACTAAAAATGATGAAAATGGCAGAAAAAACACACAAAAAAACCCAAACCCCAAAACTTCTTTTCTCCTTGTATGTCATTTTGGATAGTATTTAGTGTTAGCTATTAAATTCCCTAATCTTTCTGTTTAAGATGTGGAATCCGCCTTTAATATGATGTCTTTTGTATCTCAAACACTGTAGCTTGTGGAAATTTAATTTGTTTCTTTTCATATCTTTTCTGTCTCTCCTTAACTTTTGTGACTAGGAAGTATAGTTATAACTGCTTTAGTGTCTGTAAATTTTCAATCGATTGAATGAT
Organism: Mustela nigripes; assembly: GCF_022355385.1. Lineage (NCBI taxonomy): Eukaryota > Metazoa > Chordata > Mammalia > Carnivora > Mustelidae > Mustela > Mustela nigripes. The sequence goes on along the minus strand of NC_081571.1, from coordinate 80,861,048 downwards.
TGTCTCCCTATTTGGGGCCCTGTTTTCCTGTTTCTTTGCATCCCTGGTAATTTCTTATGGGATCCCAGCCATTGTGAATCTTACCGTACTCAGGAGTGAATAATATATATCCCTAAGAGTATTATTGCTCTGCGTTCTAGGATGTAGTTGTTATTTGGAAAGAGTTTCATCCTTTCAGATGTTGCTTTGAAGACCTCTCAGGCAGGACCAGAGAGGTGACGAGTCTAGGACCCATTGTGACCTGCTCTGGAGATCAGACCCCCTGTACTCTCTGCCCAAAGTGCCATGAACTGTGAACAGGCGCTGTCTTCTTCCTGCTTTTCTTTCCTTAGTTAATATCAGTCGATGTTGGACATGCCAAATATTCCTAAATAACTAAAGATTCTGCATCCCAACATGCTCCCTGATAATAACCCTCCTGGAAAACACACTTGCTGTGAAGCTGACCATAATAGAAAATGGCAATATCAAGTTTTCTATTTGTCCTATCAACATACCTTTTTAATTCATAGATTTTTAACATTTCTGGTTCATCTTTGAAAATTCTTTAGGACAACAATAAAGTTGAATTTATTATTTGTTTTATTAATAAGGAAAATTAATGGATAATCACACAACAATTTCCAGAACTGAAAAGGAATCCAGCTACCTGGATTTATTTTTCTTGGTAAAAGCAGAAGTGTGTGCAACTATCATATTTTCAAGTCTCTCTAAAGCCACACAACTCTGAAAATACATTTTAAAATATCTAGTTGTTATTATTATTATTATTATTATTATTATTATTTTCTTAAATTTGGGGCAAAACCCCACCATCAGTGAAGTCACTTAGAGACTCTGAATAAATGGCATTTTACCAAATTCCTAATTCATTTGCTGCCCCAGGATTTGATCCTGTCAAAGTCCAGTGTATAAAACAAGACAGAATACTTTTGCATACTTTTGTGACTTGTGTAAAGAAAGGTCAGTTGTGTGTAATTTACAAGCCTCAAACTGTAGTAGGAAACCAACAAAGTAAAAGCATGCTTTCTGAGAAGATATTGCAATAAAACTAGAAACACTTGAAGGAAAGAACCCATGGGTCCAGAGTTGTAGCAGGAATCGGATGTGAGACATATAATTTGGGAGGCTCAGCTTTTACACAAGGGATATATCTCTCAACTGGTGTTCACACTTCAAAGTCCCTGTATTTTAATGTATGTGAAAAAAAGGAAAAATAAGACATGTGTAGGCTAATATAAACAGAATAACCAATGGGATTTTCTTTTTCCATTTAATATGTGAGAAATAAAACACAGATAACTGTCTACCAAGTTTTAAACCTGAGGGATTTGAAGGGGCGGGGGAGGGTGGGGTTGGGGGAGCCAGGTGGTGGGTATTATGGAGGGCACGCATTGCATGGAGCCCTGGGTGTGGTGCAAAAACAATGAATTCTGTTACGCTGAAAATAAATTAAAAAAGAAAGAAAGAAAGAAAGAAAGAAAGAAAGAAAGAAAGAAAGAAAGAAAGAAAGAAAGAAAGAAAGAAAGAAAGAAAGAAAACTATAAACACCTAAAAAAAATAATAAAAGGGAGCCCCACTGTCCATGTTAGCAATCTATAACTGGGATTTGAAATGGTCACATAATGTGCATGAAAGCATAACTTCTAAAGGCTGGTGGACTTGTTCCCAGTTACTATTCAATCATGGAAGAGTTTTAGCTTGGATACTGTGTAGGACACAATTAATAGTCTCTGAATATGAAATAAATAGTTCTCAGTTAAATGCAATGTCACCTTTCCCTTGTAAATAAAAGTTTAAAATCTATTAAAAAAAACCCTTCCACTTTCAGAATTGTTTTGAATTTAAAGAAAGTTTGCAAAGAGAATTGCAAGGAGTTCCCATGCATTATATATGGTTTCATTCATTCACATCTTTCCTTAGTATTACATATTTGTCAAAATTAATGAATCAATGTTAATACATTATTATAATTATCAGTTACTAATTATTAATGCTATTAACCAGGAGTTGAGGTAGTTATTTCTAAAACACATTTCACACAACATATTAAACTATTTAACTCTTCTTTAAAATCTGGGGTCATTTTCCTCTGGTTTAGCAAACTGAACCCTGGCAATGTTGGCCATCTTCCGATGTTATGCTCTGAAAGCTGTATTGCATCCAGCAGCATGCTGGGGCTTACTAGATCATGTCAAATTTCTCTGGTGTCATGATTCTCCCTGGAATAGATTTCTAATCCTTGGTCCTTTCAGCGTTCAGTCAAAGAAAATATTATACTCTTTCCCTGGAGGAGAGTTTGAAATAGAAGACAGAAAAGAAAAAAAAAAGTTTATCTGGAGCTTTTAGAGAATATTGCAAATTTTCCTCACCCTCCCTCCCCCAACCCATTCAGTGGTCCTCTGGTCTGATGGAAGAAAAAGAATCAGGGGCCAGCAGGAGACGTGCAGACCTGGTGGGGCCAGGAGGAAGCTTTGAGACAGGGACAGAATGAACAGAAAGGTTCGTGGAAGCGGAGAGTGGAGGGTATGTGAACCCAGTGCTTTGGGTGGAACCCTGGGGAGGCAGTAAGTATCCAAAGGAATGAGAGCTCCACTAATGACTATTAACATCTTCTCCCCCAGAGGACTGAGTCCACACCGCTGGTGAGAGAGTACGCAGAGTGGGCGTTGTCTGGAAGGACAGACCTAAAACAGTCCTACAACCTTCCCCCTCATTCCAACAGGGCACAAGAGAAACAACAATTTCCATGGTTCCAAAGGAGACCCAGTAAGTGAAGGGTACCAGGGGGCTGATGAGATTCGCTGGCAGGAATTTCAAGTCATTCCCCCTCTCCTCAAAAGTTGAAAGTCACAGATCCTCCAGGGACCCTGTAGACAAATCCTGAATGATAACGGAAAGACTAGAATAGGTCAACAAAGACCAACTGGGTCACAGGACATGGAGGGGAAGAAACTCCTCTCACCTCCGCCTTCCTCTGGTCCTCACTCTGCGTACTCTCTCACCAGTGGTGTGGACTCAGTCCTCTGGGGGAGAAGATGTTAATAGTCATTAGTGGAGCTCTCATTTAGAAGTTTAGTTATAGAACTGCATACTGTGTTTTATTTTACTTTAGAGGCTTAAGTTAAAACTTTGCTGAATATTTTATTTACAAATGAAAGTGGAGGCGTGTGCGCGCGCGCGCGTGTGTGTGTGTGTGTGTCCCTGTGATTGTCTATATTTGGACCTCCTGTTCTTTTAATTCTTCTTTTGTTTATCTTTCATCACTTTCCAAGGCTTAGAGTATTTAAGGAAGTGTTTAAATTTATCTTGGAATCATTTTTAGATGTTTAAATGTTCTGATAGCTAATATGATTTCTTGCTTTGTTGAAACAACAGCTGTGCACGAACATGTCGTGTTCTTTGTATTTAAATGGCTTGAGCTCCATCCTAAGAAACAGCAATACTATTATTGTTGTGTTATGATATTGATAGAAACAACTGTAACATGAAAGTTGGAAATTAAGTTAATTTGGTATCAAGTTTCCCGCATATGTAAATACTGAAATCAGCAATGAAATGAGGCACGTGCCAGCTGCCCAGAGAAAGTAGTCAGACTTGTGAAAGCAGGCATAGAGACCAGTGAAATTCAGACTTTCTTCTGAGGGTTCTCATGAATCTTTTGTTCCACAATTATATAAAATGTGCAGACAATTTTGAATAACCCTGTCCTTTTCTATATTTCCCTTGGTTATGTCATGATTCAGTGCTTAGAAAATTGCCTTTCAGTCATAGAAGCAGGTTATGGCTGCAGTAAACAATAACTGAGTACTTAGGATAGACCGGATACTACGATGACCATTTTCATGCATCAACATATTTAATCTTCACAATGAACTGTTACATTTTTAACATTCCTCTTAATTAATTTGTCTTAAGTGCATCTGCAGGGGGTCAGGATCAGAGACAGTCCCTTCTCCTAGTCCTTAACCCTGGATCATTATTAGGAAAGCCAGGGCAAATGCCCTACTCCAAAGAATCTGCAGTGTAGGGAGGAACAGAAGAAAATCCATGTTGCTTGCATAGAATGGGAAGGAGACCGTTGCTCTGGCTCCCTTTGTGCAGTCTGCTTTGAGCCATCTTACTCTAACCCTTTGGGATGGAAATAAGTATCTCCAGGAGGTGACACGTCTGGTTTCTCGAGTTTTGAAGGACATAAGGTTGTCCTCGTGGTCTGGGGACTCTCCAGGGGAATGTTAATGGATCTCTTTAGGGAGATCTCTGGAGTTCTCGCAGGGTAGACAGCACCAAATTCACTTCTGGGGCTTGCTTTCAGTTCAGTCCAAGTTCCAGTAAAGTGTGTGCGGAAAGCCCTGACTGCGCGGAAACATCTGCATCTTCTCTTACAGTATCACCCCCATCCTGCGTTATTTTACAGATGAGACAAATTAGACAAGTGATTTTGCCCTGGGTCAAATTTTAAGCTATGGAGAAAGCCAGGATTTTGACCTCATCCAAACTCTTTACATCACAGTATCTTACTTGTCTATTGGTTGGATAGATGAATGAACCGATAAAATGGCCATTCCTCATCCCCACAATGAACTGGTACCTCACATTCTCTTTCTTCCCCCACATTCTCAAAATGACCTCCTTTCTCCAGTCAGCCGTGGAGAGCCTGTCCTACCAGTCTCCGGGTCATTTTAATGGGTTATTTACAATGATGTCGTGTTGTCTAGGTGTATCCGGAAGTTGAGGGATTGCTTAGGGTCCTCCTAGTCTGCCATCTTTCCCCAGAAGTCTTCTCACATTCGTTTTCAAACTTGTCTCATAGTAATGTAGAAAAGTGGTTGCAACTTGCATACTACTTTGATATCACTTATTCATTCATGAGAATGAGCTCTGGACTAGGGAGAAAAATGAGTGCATACAGGCGTCATTAAATAAAGATAAGGATTAAGTACAAATTTGGTAAATCTTAACATTCCTCTTAATTAATTTGTCATAAATGCACCTCTAAGGGGTCTGGATCAGAGACAGTCCCTTCTCCTAGTTCTTAACCCTGGACCATCATTAGGAAAGCCAGGGCAAATGCCCTACTCCAAAGAGTATATATTGATCTATAGATACAGTATAGATTTAAAAAGCTGTATTTTCTGATCCTTCCAAAGGGATATATAATGTAATAAATAAACTGACAAGCATTGTGCATCACACAGCATAGATGCCTGTAATTAATAAATGAATGGAAAATGAATAAAAAATAGCACTTGCTTAAAACACCTAGGTATATATGAGCATCACGAATGGTATGGGGAAATAAATTTTTGTAGTAGATACTTTGTTAGGTAAAACCATAATTCGTTGAAATACAATATTTGGCTTTGCATCTACTTTGCTCGTCTTTGCTTATAATTTTTCTTGAGAAAAGGTATTGAAAATTACATATTTAATATATTTACATTTATTATGCAATTTCTAGACATCAATACTTTTTCTATCTTAGAATAACTGACATGTGGACTGAAGAGTTATCTTAACATCTGACCATAAGTGATAGGGTGGAATTGTTTCTGCCCTTCCCCCCCAGGATAGTTGGTTTCCATAATGGCTAAGACATAGTGTGAGAGGAAGGTGGAGTGTGGAGAGACTCACTCTCATGCCTTGCCCCACCTCTAATAATGTCTGGAAAGGAAAGAGAATTTGTCGTTTTGATGTCAATACATTCCTAAAACATTTCCTTTTCAAATTTGGACATAATATGTGGGTTTTAACCCAACTACTTTGAGGAAACATCTGCTGACAAACTGGCAAATATTGGTAGCATAACAATATTATTATTGTTACTATTCTCGACAGTTTAGTAAGTGCCGGGCACTCCGCAAGGGCACCAAGACTCTGTCCTCCTGAATATTCTGGACAAATGGGGACAAGAATCCATGTGAATTAGAGAGGGTAGGAGTTCCATGGGGAAGAAGGAATGTCCGTAGAATGGAGAGATTTGGGGAATGGTCCACTGTGATTCAAAGGCATAAACCATGAAGATAGAGCAACAGATCCAAGGAAACGATGCTGAAAACAATCCTGTAACTTCGTACTTGGTTGTCAAGGAGTGGGCAAAGATGAAGTGGCCAAAGGAGGCTGAAATGATCATTTCGGGATTAAGGATTAAGTACAAATTTTATACATGAGAAACTGAAATCAGGAATCAATAATGTGCTGAGGGTGACGTTAATAGCAGAGCAAGGTTTTGATCTATTTACAGGGTAGATTTTCCTATCATATCAAACTACCTCCAAGAATTATTTCTATACATATCATTTTGCTAGTAAGTTCCACTTTAAGTCTCCAAGGCTATGGCAACCATAAACTGATGTCACTAATAAACGTCCTATTGCCTTGCTTCCCTGAAAGTAACTGTGCAAGAATATATAACTTATATTACATCTGACAAGATGGAGGTAAATATAAAATTCCAACAAATCAGGATTGCTGAAACCATCAATACTGCACAGGAGAATTAGAGGTGGCCCTAATGATAAAATCAGTAATTAGAGAAATATGGTTAGGAAATCTCAATCTTCCACAAGGAAGCAAATGAAATACCAGTATTCCATCTGGTTTCCAAAAGAATTTGAGATCATATGCATGAATTTACTAAAACCCACTGCAAGATGCTTTAGATTGCATTTAGGGAAAAGCAGAGCTGAATATGGCATTTCAGTCTACTTATTCCTTAGGAAACTTCCCTCCTTTGTGTGGGAGAGCATTTGTTTACACCCGTGGGTGAGGAAACAGGCTCCGCACCCCAAACCCTTATGCAGGAGGCAATGATTTCATCTCCTTGCCTTGTAGCAAAAAAAGAGTCAGGAAACAATTCTATGGTGTTAGAGAATGATATCAACTTAGAGCTCATTTTAATCAAGGTAGGATTTTCTTTCAATGCGAAGTTCCATTTCCTTTGCAAACATCTTTGCGTGGTACTTGTATCTGTCATGTATAAATCTAAAAACTATGGCTGGATCGCTAAGCCTGTTAATTTCACAAAAATATGCAAAGAGTCCATGGAGTCAGATGCCCGAGACAAATGCTTTGTTATGTATTGAGGGGAAAAAAAGGCAACGGTGGTGAAGAGAGAGCTGGAGAGAAGCAAATTAAATATAATAGCATATTGTAAGTTATCAACCTGACGTGCTTTACACAGCTTCTGAGAAGACTGACATCTTCATACTTTGCAATATACTTTCGATTGATAACATTATTCTCTAAGATAAAAAGTTGGATGAAAACATATTTAGTTGATTCCAGGCATGCATCCAGATTTTATGGGGCCTGAAGTTTATATAATTTGGAGAGTCAACTTGAAGGGGAAAAAAAGCATACACAGAGTTAAAAATAAAAACACAGACATAGGGACTTGAAAGGACCATGTATAAATGCAGGACGTTGATGTTTTAAATACATTAACTAGTCTCTGATTTAGATACACAGAAAAGTTTTGGAGATTAACGTTTTATTCTAAAAGAAAACTTTAAAAAAATTAATATGGGTTTTAGTAGTACAAACCCCAGCAGCAACCAGATTCTTTGGGTAAATGGTATTTTACTTTGTTGTTTTACTAAGTCATTTTGCTCTAGGATATCTGACACTCCGGTTTAAGGGACTAGAATGATCGCTGCCCTATTTTCATGAGTAGAGCCTCCAATTTGCCATCTGCGGATGGAAGAGGACATCAAATGACAATTTGAAGTTTTTGGTCTGTCATAGGATGAAATACCATGTAGCAAAACAAAACTGTGTTGCTAAGATATGTTACATAATTATTCATTAATCCTTTTCAAAATAGCTTACATGGTGCCATTTCAATAAATAAAAAAATAGATCTATAATTTGAAATGAGAGTTAAGTTTTATTTCATTCTTCATGATTTTTCTACAATTTTTAGTTTTTAGTGCTTTCTTATTTTTTCAGATTTTCTAACCTTCCTTCAATAAGCAGATATTATTAGTATTATTTTATTATTAATTAATATAATATTATCATTTATTTTATAAATAAAAAATTTTAACATTGAGACAACAGTAAAATGTGAGCTAAATGTCAATTCTTTAACTCAAAATAAATGAGGAATAATTATTCTCATGAAATGGTATAAGTAGAATGTCTGTTGAATCAACAGTGCATTGTGCCCTCAAAGAAAATTTACAATGTTGTCTCTATGCACAAGTAAAATCTTGGTAACATATGTGCAAGCATTCACAATTTTCCTGGTGTGAAAAAAACTACAACTGTCCTATTTTTATTGCATTGAAGCAATAAAAATATAACTCTTCCTTAACTGACTGACACACATGAATTCACTGTATTTTTAAAAAGAAAGATTAAATCAGAATCCATTGTGCTTTTATCTTACACACTCCCAGGCAGCTGTCATGCTCCCACAGTGAAAGTTTCCGGTCAATGATGTAGATCTTCATTTTTTTATATACCATTTAACTTCAGTTTACCACTTAGCAATCTGGTTCACATGAGTTTCTAGCTTATACAGTGGTTTAATTCATGGAACAACAAAACCACAGGTTGTTTTGACATACAACATAGTCTAATGAAGGAATATCTAATATCAAGAAGATTTTAGAGGGAGTTAATAATCATTGAATATCCATATCATAGTTACATTGCTTTATCCAACATCTTAGCAGGTTATAAATAGCTTTAGTAAAAGGACATAAGTGCAAATCATTAAGATGACCATATAAGGGTTTTTTAAATAATAAAAAGAGAAAGAGTCTTCTGAAAACGATGGCACTTATTAAACAGTAAATATTAAAATACAAAAGCTCAGCATTTTAGACTCTACTTTCTATGGATGAGGAGAAACGGTAATGCACTGTCCAAGATATTCTCTCTTCTCTCACCCTATTTGTGAAACTTTTAAGAAAGCACAAATGCCTATCAAAATTTATTGAGAAAATTTTAAAAAGAAGGCATATTTATGCGCAAAATTTGGCAATATCCCGCTACCTCCTTTTAAAGCATAAAATATAACAAATAATCCAAAGGTAAATATAAAGAAATGTAATGTAGATGATAAAGTGTTAATTTCTATACTATGGAAAGTGCTCTTTGGTAATTGAAAATTAAAGAAAGAAATGCATAGGAAGTTAGATAAGGATCTAAGTATGCAAGGTCCACTATGATAACCAGTAGATGTATGTAGCCATTTAAATTAAAATTAATTAAAATTAGGCAAAATTTAAAAATTCAGTTTCTCAGTCATGTTGTTACATTTCAAAATAATATTTTTAGTATCTGATAATTCTCCTGAAGAGTGCTTTCTTACATGGTCGTTTATAGAAGAGCAAAGACAAATCACCTGCTAGGGAACAAATGCCCACATTTGCAAGCAGTGGACACAACACTGATGCAAGTGGTTCAGAGTTGTGCTGAACACGCACGAAGCTAGAGAAGAGCAGTAAGACTCTCTCTGCCGGGGATTCATTTATTCTCACCCTTACCAGAACACCATGGACCGGTGTATCAGTTTCAAAAGCAAAATAACTATTTATTTAATAACCTATTTTATAACATATATGTCTATGCATGTGCCATGCATAAATCTCTGGACGGCACTCTCCACCCTGGCAATCTGTCCCAGAAATAAAAGCGCAAGTCCACGTGACCGATGACGTTTGCCCCGCCCCTCTCCCAAAACAAGAAAGGCAAAGACACAAACAAAAGGAAAAGCTAAAAACAAAGATCGCCCATCAAAAGAGAAGCAGAGGAAGATAGTACATTGCACTCACATCTTGCAATATTCTACAGCCATTGAAAATAAGTTAAAACATCACAAGTTGGCTTGGAAGGGTGCCAACCCAGAGCTGTGAGAGAAAAATGGAAGATTTAGAAAAATGTGCATGAAGTGAACCCATTTTTAGCAAAGCAAAAGTGAGAAGTAATACATTTGTGCCCATACATACATAATATGTGCATATATATATACATCAATACATGAATATCTTGTCTGGTATATGTGAGCATGGAAATGTACAAAGACTATGTACTAGACCATTCACTTTGCTGACATGTGAAGGTGAGCATGAAAATATGATGTAGGAACATGGCCAGTTAGGCATGAAGGTGCTTAGAAAGATAACGGGTTGATTTTTCATGCAGTCAGGTACAATTATATATGTCTCTATATGTGTAAAGACATTAAAATAATTTTAAAGTAGATTCATGCTTCCTAAAGCCAGGAAACATTTAAATTATCCAGATTGAATTTTAATGCACATTTCTCTTTCAAAACTCTCATGTAAGATTTTTCTTGCAGCTTATTGGTTAATTGCTTTATTTAGGTGCCATCTAATGCTTTCTCTTGTTTACATAAAGACTTATTTCACACATCCAAGGAAAAGTAGAATTTTATTTAAGTAATCACAGTTAGAAGGATTAATGTGCAAGACCAGCATTTTCCAACAGAAGTTAGTACAAGGTTGTAAATGAAAGTCACGTGGTCATTTAAAATTTTCTGATTGTTGGGCTGCCTGGGTGGCTCAGTGGGTTAAGCCTCTGCCTTCAGCTCAAGTCATGATTTCAGGGTCCTGGGATTGAGTCCTGCCTCGGGCTTTCTGCTGGGCAGGGAGCATGCTCCTTCCTCTCTCTCTCTACTTGTGATCTCTCTCCGTCAAATAAATAAAATCTTAAAAAAAAAAAAAAAAGAATTTAAGGGGCGCCTGGGTGGCTCAGTGGGTTAAGCCTCTGCCTTCGGCTCAGGTCATGATCTCGGGGTCCTGGGATCGAGTCCCGCATCGGGCTGTCCACTTACCGGGGAGCCTGCTTCCCTCTCTCTCTCTGCCTACTTGTGATCTTTCTCTGTCAAGTAAATAAAATATTTTTTAAAAAAAATCTTCTGATTGTTATATTTAAGAAGTGAATGGATACAGGAAAATTTGAGTAATTTGAGTAATTAATAATTTTAGTACTAGGTTTTATTTAATGTCAAATATTAAAAACATCTTTATGTCAATAAGTACTTAACATACAAATTATTAAAATATTCCACAGTGTTATTTTATACTGAGCTTTTGAAACCCAATACACATCTCTTTGAACATTTGGCAATGTGTCCAGCCTACATTCTTGTTGGTAATCGGGGTATGGGACAGAGTTGGACTCAAGAGCTGGCAGAAAGGAAGACATTGATTGCAAAAAAGTTGCAGTCATAAATCATTTGCTCACGATATAGAGTGACTGAGAGCTATCAGATTTTTCTTTTCATAGGCATACTCCACACAGGTGAGAAATATCTCCAGATTAAAAATTTTGCCCAGTGCTTAACAAATCACTTCTTTTTCCCCCAAGTTTTACTGTGATTTAATTGATGAACAACACAGGGTAAGTTTAAAGATAATGATGATGTTTAACACATATTGTGAACTGACCACAATGAGCTTAGTTAACTTCTGTCACCCCATATAGATACAAAGAAAAAAATAAAAGAAAGAAAGAGAAAAGGAAAAAAAAATGTTATTTTTCCCTTGCGATGAGAACTCGTTCAATGGTCCAACACACCAGAGAGCAGTGGTGACTGTAGTCATCATCTTGTAAAACTCTTCTTTTAGGAGGATCCATGAGGACCTTTTTCCTTAGTGCCTGCAAAGCTACACTTCCCTCACACAAATGGTAATTTTAGAAAAAAGGGTACAAGAGAGAAACACGTGTGCCTGTGTGCGCACGTGTGTGCTTCTGGTAGACTGCGAAATTCCTCCTTTAACGAAGCAACTCATCCCAGTCATCAGGAGAACTGTTGTTTCTTACAATGCAGAATCTTGCGCCAATCCAAACTCATGGATTTAAGATATTCCCAATGGGTAAGTGAATGCCCGTGGTTTGATTTTTAAAAATCAAAAATCATTAAAAAAAATGCTCACCTCAGGGCGTTCAGTCTGTGAAGCGTCAGCCTGGGTTTCTGCTTAGGTCGTGATCTCAGGGTCCTGAGGTCCAGAGTCTGCTTCTCTTCCTCTGCACGTGCCCACCCACCACCACCCAGCTTTCTCTCTCTTTCTCTCCCTCTCAAATACATAATAAACCTCTTAAAAATATATAAATAAATAAATAATGCTCAACTCATGGTTCTGAGGTGATAATCTCTACCGGTCTTTGATTAGCCCTGTTTTAGGGAGGTCTCCCTTCCAACTTCAGCCTACACGCATCTCGGCATCTAAGTTGCACAGATGCTCCTACTGTGTCTGAATCCCCAGCTTTAAAACCCCACTGCTACTGTCCTTTCAGTTTGAATATGAACTTTCCCAACCTAACGCTGACCCACGGCACATTTTCAGCACAACTTTTCCAATAGAGAAAAAGATGGAGAACTATTAGTGTGTCTCTGTGAAACCCCTTGAACGCAGGACTGAAGGCCTGTTTGCCCCCGGCAGCTCCTTTGCTTGCAGAGATTAGCCATGTTGCAGAAGAAGCACATATACAAAGTTTCTGCTGTGAAAAACAGAATTTTGCAGCAAAACAGTCCATTGTGCAAGCCCTTTTATGGTGTGGCTAAACACTACGGTTTTTCTTCCCCTTTCCCTCTGTGTTACAATCCACAACCATGCCCTGAGTGCCCTTGAAATTCCCCCATGGTGCAGAAAACCTATGTTCTTCTGCTTACGATGGCACACAGGTAGGAGATACAGCAAGGAGGGAGTACAAGAAAGTTGAGGGGCCTTGGAAAGGAACCGGGGTGGGAGGTGGAGGCAGGCCAATATCCTCATGCCCAAAGTTGGGGGGTGCATATCCAACAACCGACTAAGGCAGCACTGAGATCCCCTTTTAGGATTTGGTATAGCCCCTTCCTCTGAGGTCAGCATTGACCCACCCAGGGAGCAGAGTGTGCAAGGAAGCATGCCACGTGGGCAAGCAGTCACCTGCTTCTGCTCCCACCCCACCCTTCTCCCTCTGCCACACATGCACAAGGCAGTGTGGGCTACAGTGTGCTCAGCAGCATGGTTTATGGTAAAAAAGAAAATGATAACAACTCAAATGGTCACAGATGGAAAATGACAAACTTGATCCCCAGACCATGGAGTATAACAGAGCAATGAAAACAGATACAGCACTTCCATCCCCTGAAAACAGATCAGAGTGAAGGCTCCACACCTTAGGGACTGAACACACAGCAAAATATAAAAGAAAACACAGAAGTGACTAAAATGAAACTGAGATTAAGGGTTACCTGCGGGAAGGTAAGCAAAAGGAAAGAATTAGGAAGAAAGAGGAAGCAAAAGCAAAGAATTAGGAGACTATGGAAACCATGGCTCATTTCTGATTTCTTAAACTGTGTGGGAGGCAAAAGTATATTATTTAAACTATTTTAAAGTCATTTATTTATTTATTTATTTTAGAGAGAGAGAAAGATCAGGGGGAGGTACAGAAGGAGAGGTAGAGAAAGAAACTCAAGCAGACGGTGCAGCGTGTGCAGCCAGAGAGCTCAGTCTCATGACCCTGAGATCACAACCTGAGCTTAAACCAAGAGCTGGACGCTTAACACATTGTGCCACCCAGCTGCCCCACTACTGTTTTAAATTGTGTGTGTGTATATATATGTTACATACACGTTATATATGATGACATATATATGTATGGCATTTTATAAATATTTGCATAAATTTTATATCGATGACATTTTAAAAATTAAAATTACAGACCTGGCATTATTATAAATTTGAGTTTGCATTTCAACTCTCATATTTCAGAGGTGACCTCGATCACTTCTTTCTTTGTTTGTTAAGTGGACTCCATGTGCAGTGTGGAACCCAATGTGGGGTTCCAACTCATGACCCTGAGATCCGGACCAGAGTAGAGATGGAGAGTCCCATGCTTAACTGACAGAGCCACCCAGGAACCCCCACCCTGAGCACTTGTCGACCATTGTGAGCCACTTTTTTCCAACTTTCTAAAATGGGAAAGATATTTTATTTAAAGGGAAAGAGTCAACAGAAACATTTTTCATTTCTAAGACTTTCATTTCCTTAAAACATTTTTTTTTAACATGAAAAAACGTCAGGCTTGGCAGTGTATCGATAGAAAGTCATGCATGGGGCCCACCCTCCCCCTGATGGACTCTAGGAGCAGTCCCGGACCCCTGGAGGGGCTCATCTCCTCCCTGCTAGACTCTAGGAGTAGTCCCAGACCCCTGGATCACAGGTGGGCTCTGCACTGCAGACACAGGTTCCCCTTCTAGAATAACTCTTCCAAAGACTCTGCAATCAACTCTTGTCTCCTTGGCAATAATTTAAGTTTTGTTGTGACTATTTTGTGAAAGGGATTTCACTTAGATGGAGATTTAGTCTTTAGAGCAATTAGCCTTAACCTGTCTGGGAATGAAGACCTTTGAAGAAGTCATACTGAGAGTCCACTCTTCAACATCATCAGCATACATCTCCTGCAATCTGTTCTTTAAATTTCCAAAAGAAAATTCAATAGATGAACAGAATTTGCCAGAGTAAAACTTTAAAAACTAGATTTAGTTCATTTACAGAATTAGAGGTAATATTTCTTCACGGATTAGTATGTAAGTGGGACAAACACTTAAGGTTGTATGACTCACTGGATAGTAAACTGTTAATCTTTTATAATAAAACACTTTGTTTTTTAAATGTTTTCCACTTCCTCTTTTTTTTTTAAAGAGCTTTTAATGTTTTCCGCTTCCTCTTTTTTTAATGTTTTAATTTTTTTTAATGTTTTCCACTTCCTCTTTTTTTTTCTTTTTTTAAAGAGCTTATTTATTTACTTCAGAGAAAGAGAGAGCGAGATTGCATGAGTGGGGAGAGGAGCAAAGGGAGAGGGAGAAGCAGACTCCACGCTTAGTGTAGACAGACAGACAGACCCTGATGCAGGGCTTGATCTCACAACCCCAAGGGACATGACCTGAGCCAACACCAAGAGTCAAATGCTTCACAGACTGAGCCACCCAGGCTGCCCCCCTTCTCGTTTTAAGGGTAGCTCAGGTCAGATATGTCACGCAGCATCTGCACTCTTAGCTCTCTCGACCCACCCAAAGCAAACAACTGTATGTGCAGCAGACATTCTGTCCCCAGGGAAGGTTTCCTCATTACTACCTTTCAGCCACCTTCCTGAGAAGGCTGTCATTGCACAGCAGTCCGGTTCCCACTGGGCATGGATTCCGCAGAGGCCCGTTTTATTCCTCTGCTGATGGTTCTTGCAGAATTCCTCATGAGGCCCGCAGGCCATCAGTTCATGCCAACTTACCTGGACCTTCCAGACTTGATCAGACCTGATCTCTTAGCTGCCATTTCCACCGGATTATGGGTTGCTGTTGAGCACATCCAGCCTTAGCTGCTGGGGTCAGAAATCCCTAGTTCATGATGGATGATGGTTATATAAAGTCTGAAGAGACATGCATTTGGCTTCTACTTGGTCTCAGGACAAGCCAGAAGCAGTTTCCGTGAAGGAGCGTATGTATGTGTGCAAGGGGAGATGCCTACCTCTAAACGTTTAGAGATCTGTCCTGGTAGGATCCTACTGGAGCCTGCCAGAAACTGGTTCGTCTTCCAGAAACAATCAGCACTGGGTAGCTGGGGTTTTCAGGCCCAAATGTCAGAGAAAGAGTCAACAGAAACAAACACCAGCCTGCATCTGATGCGAAGTCTTTTCTTGCTCATGCCTCTCTCCAACTGGCTGCTCAACGGGGTACACAGCAGAGAGATCAGACCAGCTCCCTCAATATACCCTATGTTGACTACGAAGATAAAAAGACCCACTTAGATAACATGCCCCATTTGAATAATATGAGGTTCAATGGGCACCATTTTATTTCCCACTTTGGAAGGGTAGATACACACTTTAGATCCCCGGGCATTCAGAGCGGCTGGATCCTGCATTTTCATGGGGTGTATCCCACATACTCCGGCACACAGGTCTGCTAGGAAGGGATTTTAGTTTTTGCTACTACCTGCTCATCAGGTTCAATTAGCCTGATATCATCAGTGGAGTAGGGAGATGTTCTGCAATGAAAATATTGACAGATTAAATTACGGCAAGTTCAGTGGGTCCTTGCCAAATAGGAAAAAGAAAAGAGTGTTTTCCACATCAAAGGCAGAGTAATAAGATCTATGCTGATTTGCTATGTTGATTAGAGAATGAGCAGTACAATAAAGCAGAGGGAATCAGAACACATGAATGCATAAAGACAAAATTTAATGAGTTAGAAGATAGAGATTGTAGAGAAAAGTAAATAAATGCGTAAGTTATTTTAGATGAGGGGAGGAGCAGAGGAAGAGAGAGAATCTTAAGCAGGTTCCACGCTCAGGGTGGAGCCCAGCAATGTGGGGCTGGATCTCACTATCCTGAAATCATGACCAGAGCCAAATTCAAGAGTGGGACACTTAATTGACTGAGCCACATAGGTGCCTCCAAAAGCTACTTTTTGAAAAACTGATACACAAAACATAGCAATTTCTAATTTAAAAGAAAAAAATTAAAAAGCTCAAATTCTGAAAAAGAATGAAGTTAAAAAAGATAGTAAGAAAAAGAGAATTTAACAGGATGATAATAGTCACCGCTCTGGAAGTTATTTTCCATGATCTCCTTATTGCTACAGATTAGGTTTACTTTGTGTGAACCCCCCCAAAAAAATCATAATAATTTTTAAAAAGGTTTTATTCATTCATTTGTGAGCGAGAGAGAGAGAGCACACGAGTGGGGAGGTGGGTAGGAGAGAGAGAGACAAGCAAGCAAACTCCCGGCTGAGCGAGGAACCCTATGCAGGGCTCAATCCCAGGACCCTGGGATCATGACCTGAGCTGAAGGCAAACATTCAACCGACTGAGTTACCCAGGTGCCCCAGAATAATGTTTTAAAAAAAAAATTTTTTTTAAGTAATCTCTACAACCAACATGGTACTCAAACTCCCAATCCCAACAGGCTCTACCTGACTGAACCAGCCAGGGGCCCTTAGAATCACATTTTTAATCTGTTACTAATATATGTTTTAATATGGGTGAAATATCTTATTTTAAAAAATATATTATTTTCAAAAATGATTCCAGGAATGATAAGAAATATACACAGCCCAATTTTTATAAAATAAATAGGAGAAAATATCACCGTTGTACTTCAATGCCAAGCAACGGATCACGTGGGTAGTGCTCTGTGCAATGTTGAATCGTACACGCCGGGCCTTTTCCTGAGGTGTAGGGCGCACCCCACTAAACCTGATACTCTTGCTTCTGTTTACCTTGTATTAAAACCATATCAGTCTACTTTTATTTTATCAATATGCATTTTTACCAAGAACAGATTTTGAATCTTAAAATGCTCTTCCAGTATTAATGGAGATCATTTATTTTTCACCTTCAATCTATGAATAAGATGAATGATATTGATAGATTCCTTAGTTCTAAAAAATCTTGCATATTTGCATTCACCCAAATTTAGTCAAGTTCTAGTATTTCTCTAAAATTTTGCTGGAGCCCATGTGCTAACAGGATTTTCATTTCCTATTTATAAAGAGATTGGTCTGAAAATATCCTTTTGGACTTCTCTTTTCATTTTTATTATTTATTGTTATTTTTCTTCAAAGAAGTCAGCATTTATTTTTCTCTTATATAATCTGGAATGGTGCTGCCCATCTCTTTTAAGCAATGCTTCAGTGTAAGTCCCTGGTTACATCAGGTTCACACTCATCTGTTTTCTTCATAAGAAAGGTTACTGTTATTTTTCTAGATCATGCAGTCATAGAATTTGATCTAAAACTTTCCATACAAGTAATATGCCAAAATTGGCTACAATATATGTAAGACATGGTGCAAATAAAAATGTGGCCCTCCTTGTTCAAAAACTACTGGAAATGTTTAGATGACCACAAGAGTATTACATGAAGCATGGGCTCCTCTGCCTGACTGCCTAGTCACATATCCGTAAGCCATCAATGGTGACCCTACACATCTCTCATAAAACCACAGATATGGAGCCAGAAAGGACTTGGAAATTATACTTTGATTTCATAGAAACTTAAGTCAGTTATCTGATGCCACAATTTCAAAAAGTCTTGCTTTGTTGCGGTAGGCAGAGGTAGAAAGTTGGTGTGGGGGATGGTTGACAGAAGTCCAAAGCCTTCTAGACCCAAATTCTGAGTGTCACCCTGCCATACCTAACTGGTTTTGCCAGTTTCCTCATTTTGCAACAGGTTGTTGATTGAACCACTTGTATGTGGGGACAATTCAACAGATGGTTCTTACTACCGCATTCACTTAGAAGATGTCTTTGTCATCTGCATGCACATTGTTCACACGACTGGTCACTAAGTTGTTTCCATAACTCATGGAACTCAGTTTCCGTACAGGCGATCTCTTTAAAAATGACCACAGAGCTGCTCTGAAGGATTCAGTATTGAACCAACACTAATTCTGTCCTCTTTGAATTCTTGGCAGGCACATCAACAGTTAAAAGCCAGTAAATGTAAAAAGGCAGGTGTGAGGTTCCTCAAGAAGTTAAAAATAGAGTTACCCTATGACCCAGTAATTGCACTCCTGGGTATATACCTCGTTGTGACACCTGCAGCCCAACATCCATAGCAGCAATGTCCACAATAACCAAACTGGAAAAAGCCAAGACGTCAATTGACAGATGAATCGATCGAGATGTGGGATATTATTCAGTCATCAGAAAGGATGAATACTTCCCATTTACATTGACGTGGATGGGACTGGAGGGGATCATGCTGAGCAAAATAAGTCAGTCAGAGAAAGACAATTATCATGTGGTTTCACTCTTATGTGGAATATAAGGAACAGGGCAGAGGATCATAGAGGAGGGGAAGGAAAACTGAGTAGGAAGTCATCAGAGAGAAAAACCCTGAGAGACTCTTAACTCTAGGAAACAAACTGAGGGCTGCTGGAGGGGGAGGACGGCGGGATGAGGTAACTGGGTGGTGGGCATTAAGGAGGGCATGCGAGGTGATGAGCACTGGCTGTTTTACGCAACTGATAAATTATGAAACAGTACACCAGAAGCTAGTGATGTGCTTTGTGTTGGCTAATTGAATTTAAATTAAAAAAGAAAAAAAGAAGAGAAAAAAAAGGCATGGTGTGAGGGTTTTAAGGGTAAGCTTAATAACAGCTCTTAATTCATGAGCTACAAAATGAAAACCATTCGAAAATGGCAAAACTAGGTTCCTTGTTTTATCAAAAATGGCTGACCCTGACAGGCAAAAGGATGTGGAGGTTCAGTCCCAGTGATTAAGGATTTTTTTTAAACTAAATTCTGTTTTCTATTTATTATGCAGATCTATGGCATAAATGTCCCCTGTTAGTCTCAAGGGACTGAAAGTCAAGACTTACGTCACTGAAGACCATTTATCCTCAACCTCTTCATCGAACAATTTCTAGCCTTCTGAATGAACTAAGCCCTTCTTTTTACTTTAAGTGGTGTTGGGACATTTTGTCCTTGATAAGTTATTGTCATTTGAGTTCCAAAATCATTTAAATCACTAAATATATGAAGCTGACTATGAGAAACAGCTCTCAATTACTCTTCCTTTAAAAAAGATGGAGAAACTGTGGTATAAACCCATTAAATCCTCTCTCCAAATGCAAGTCAAAGACCGATGTCCCCCATTGGTCAAGCACCAATGGTACGACAAGTGCCACACAGGTCTTGTATTCTGCAGGAGAAATTATCTATGATATTTTCATTTTCTACAGCACTTTCTTTTTTTTTTTATTAAAGATTTTATTTATTTATCAGAGAGAGAGGGAGAGAGAGCGAGCACAGGCAGACAGAATGGCAGGCAGAGGCAGAGGGAGAAGCAGGCTCCCTGCCGAGCAAGGAGCCCCATGTGGGACTCGATCCCAGGACGCTGGGATCATGACCTGAGCCAAAGGCAGCTGCTTAACCAACTGAGCCACCCAGGCATCCCAGCAGTTTCGTTTTTAACTTTTAAAATTACATTGTATAAACTCTTTTGAATATAGAACAATCACAAAATACTGTGATAAAATTATCTTTATCCATGGTTACAGAATTCCACTTGGACTAAATAATAGAAATAAATTTTCTTTTTTCAAAACAGAGACATTTTCAGCTTAGGCTCTATGAAACTTGTACAGGCATGCAAGTTAATGAGCCGTAGGTTGCTGAAGTGGTGGAACCACAGAGATTAAGTAAAACCACCTCATCTATTTCTTAGGGCAACTGGAGGCCCCAAAGTAAAGTGCCTTCCTCTAGAACACACCTGGCGAAGATTCGGATTTCTGACTTTAACTTAATGCTGTCACATAGGGCTTCCTTGATAAGAGGTAAAGAAAATCAAGTCAACCTAACTTATATTTGTATGTGTATGAGGGGTTATATCAATCTGGTTTAATCATCTGATTACCTTAACCGTAATAGGGTCTCAATCATCGTACATTTCCGGTTATATCTGAAAACTCAAAAGCCATATGAACAGGAAAGTGTTTACAATGATCCTAATAATGGTACTGAATTCCACATAACACAAATATAGGTGCTTTTCTTCTCGGTTCTTTCCTTTTTAAAGTACCTGTTATCATTTTTCAGAAGTACACTGGGGCTGAGGAAGTCAAACGTCCTTGGCTACCTTTTCTATTCACAAGAGAGTTTCAGCATGGGGAGGAAGCAAGGGTCCTTTTCTGCACTGGTGACATGTGGGAACAGGGACTGTCCTAGGTGAATGACAGTTAGCTGGGGGCAGCAAAACTTCAGACAACACTTGATCCACGATGCAAGCTTTCCCTGTATGCCTTGGTATCTTCCTAAGAGTTTAATCACGAACACATGAATGTGGCTGGACTTCTAGCTAAAGGGGCCCTACCTGCATATCCATCGGTATGGACCTGCAGTAAAACAATGCACACAGATGGAAAATTGGAGGCCAAGACCCCAGAGGAAATACGGGGAGGTGGGATGCTGGAGTCACCAAGGTGGAGACCTGCGTGCGTACTTCACACTCCAAAGACAGGCTGTCCCAAACTGCACCCAGGTCATAACCTGGCCTCAAGAGAGGGAAAACTGGGATGCACCTTGGAGGGTTGGAGCCTGATACGAACATGCGAGGGAAGGAGATGAAATCCAGTGGGAAGGAAAGCAGGAAGAAAGATGGGGGAGGTAGAGAATGGAAGGCTTCTGGTGTCTTCGTTTATGAGTGAGGAAATGGGGGTCCTTAGAGTATGAACAATTTCCTCAGGGTCATGTCTCACTGCTATGTGTGGTCCTTCCCCACTGAGCTCTTCAGCTTGTTAAGATAATACTTTGTAGAAAGCACAGCGCAAAAGGAATCAGGAAATCGGTGAAAGCCACAGTCCTGGTAGTATAGGTAGCTGGAGAGATGGGACCAGAGAACTCGGGTGTGGGCAGATGTGACTCAGTTTCCTGTCACTAGAGCTTCCAGTGACTCTTGTCTTAGGAGCATATTCTCTACAATGAGTACTTATTGCACAAAAAAGTAAGAATAAAGAAATACAGGGCTTTTGTTTTAAAAACATACATATATGGCATATGAATTCATTTGAGTATTAGCCTGGGATTTTTTCTGAGTTTTTTGCTCCTTTCCTCCATTAATACAGCCAGAACCTTTTGCTCCCACGTGTCTCAGGTTTATTACAGTACGTGCTTATAAGTAATGACTCATCCAAAAACAAAATTAAGAATAAATTCCCGTTCAAAATAACACTAATAATTATTACGGATACATTCAATTAAAAGGAGTGAAGACTTACAAACTAAAAATTACAAAACTTTGGTAAGAGAAATCTAGGAAAATATAAATTAATGGAGATAGATTGCATGCTCATACATTGAAAGTCTCCATATTGTTAAGAGGGCAGTTCTTCCCAAACTGATCTATAGTTCCAATTTACCCACTATAAAAATTGCAGCATCTTTGTGTGTGTGTCTAAATTAACAAACAAATAAAAAAAATCATATGGAGATGCAAAACACATAGACTAGCCAAAACAATTTGGGAAAAGGTAAAGTTGGAGGATTTTTTCACCTATCAATTTCAAAATGTGGTATAAAACTCCTTTTATCAAGATAGTAAGGATAGATATATAGGCAGATGAAACAGAATTGGGAATGCAGAAAAGAAATAATCGTATTTATAGTCCATTTATTTTTGACGACAATGACAAGGAGGTTTGGGAAAAGGACAACTTGTTCAGCAAATGCCGCTGGGACCACTGGATACCCCCGTGCAGCAAGAGGAACTTAGACCTATACCTCACACTACCCACAGCATTAACTCAAGATGGATCACAGAGATAATGAAGTAGCTAAAACAATGAAACTTGCAGAAGAAAATATAGGAAAAAAATCACTGAGACCTTGAGTTAGGCAAGTATTTCTCAGATGTGACACTAAAAGCACAGTCTATAAAAGAAAAAAAAAAAGATCAACTGCATCTCACCAGAAATCACCATTTATACACATCCATTAGACTGGCCAAGATTCATAACACTGACATCACCAAATCCTGCACAGGACATGGAGCAACAGAAATTCCCATTCACTGATGGTGAGAGTAAAAAAATGGTAGAGCTACTTTGGAAGATGGTTGGTGGTTTCTTATAAAACTAAACACACTCTTACCATATGATCTTGTAATCAAGACTCCTTGGGATTTACCCAAAGGATCTGAAAAGTTATGTGCACACAAAAACTTGCAGGTGAATGTTTATGACAGTTTTATTAAAAATTGTCAAAATTTGGAAGCCACCAAGATGTCCTTTAGTAGGTGAATTATTAAACATAGGGATATCCAGACAAGGGAATATTACTTAGTCCTAAAAACAAATGGGCTATCAAGCCATGAAGAAATATGGAGGAATCTTAAACACAGATTACTACATGAAAGAAACGAGTCTGAAAAGGCCACACACTGTGTCAGGCCAAACACATGCCTTCTGGAAAAGGCAAAACTATGCGGTCAATAAAAAGGTCAGTGGTTGCTAGGATGGTTGGGGGAAAGGAGAGATGAATAGGCAGAGCCCCGAAGACTTTTAGGATAGTGAAAGCACTCTGTGTGATCCTATAATAGTAGGTGCATGTTGTTATCCATTTGTTCAAAGCCATAGAATGAGTGAACCCTGATGTAAAGTTTGGACTTTGGGTGGTGATGATGCCTCAGTGTAGGTTTGTCCACTGTAACAAATGTCTCTCTCTGGTGAGAGATGCTGGTAATAGGCATGTTGTGTGTGTGTGGGGGGGGGGCAGAAGGTGTAAAGGAAATCTTTCTACCTGCCTCTTGAATTTGAACCTGAAACTGTTCTAAAAAGATAAATAAAGTCACGGTGAAGAAAATCACCATTAAGAACATAAGAAAACAAACAACAGATTGAGAAAGAATATTTATGGAACATTTATCTGATAAGGGACTTATAGCCACAGTTTATAAAGAACACTTATAACTCAACAAGATAAACTGATAAAAGAAATGGATAAGACATATGAACAGACATACAGAATAAGGTATACGAATGCTTAGTGAGCTCGTAAAAAGGTTTTTAAAGTCATTAATTATTAAGGAAATGCTGATCAAAACCACAGTGAGATAATACTATTTCACACCTACAAAAATGGCTATATTAAATGACAGCCAGAAACAAGTGTTGGCAGGGATGTGGAGAAAATGAACACTCTTACGCATTTCTTGTGGGAATGTAAAGTGGTGCAGTCACTTTAGAAAATTTCTTCAGCAATTTCTTAAGAATATAAACATTAAAGTATCGTATGACCCAGTATCTCCACTGCTACGTATTTACCCAAGAGAAAAAAAAATGTATGTCCATGTTAAGATTTCCATGTGAATGTTCATAGCAGCATTATCTTTAATAGCCCACACTGGAAATAACCTAAATGTTCATCAACTGGGAGTGGAAAGACAAATATGATCCATTTATATGATGGATTATTATCCAACAGTAAAGAAACTACTGACGTATGCCACATCGTAGATGGACCTTAAAAACATTATGCTGAGAAGCAGCAGCCGTATTCAGGATAATACAGACAGTATGATTCAATTTGCATAAGTTGTGCAGAAAAGATAAATGCATGAAGACAGAAAGTGGATTAGTGGTTGCCTGAGGCTGAGGGTAGGAATGGGGGTTTACTGTAAATGAATATGAGGAATGTTATTAGTGGGATGAAAGCATTCCAAAACTGATTTTTGATGGATTTATTATCAATGAACTTGGTAAAAGTAATATATGCATGCCAGATTAATTAATTTGGATATTAATGGCTCTGTCTTGATGAAGAACTTGGAGTCAATATGTTCTTCATGCAACAAATTTTAAGTGCGATGGGACTTTTGGCAGCAAATAGTAAAGCAGTCAGTATTTGCACTTCGGCACAGAGGGGACATACGGGGACACTTCAGGTTTATAAAGTTTCACATCCCATTTTAATATGTCTAATAATTGGGGAGATCATTTCTCTATTCGGCAGTGCTGATATCAGAATGGTGAAATAGTGCAAAATAACGTAAGATTTCCACGATGTGAGGTCATCTCAATTACTGTTTACGTTTATGTCAAATATGCCTAAAAACAATACTTAATTTTCAAGTAGGTTATGTCCTCTTTTTCTTCTAAGCATGGAATTGTGCATTTATTTCAGATAGCCTGTGTCCCTAGAAAGAATCTGACCACTTATCAATAGTGAATACATTAAAAACTGAATTTAACAATTACTTTCTCATTTTCAAGAAAGATGATGAGTATCGGGGAGAAGAGTTCGCCCATCATAAGGTAAAGAGAAGGGCTCACTGTAAATGGAAATACTAGATCCGACAGTGATTAAATCCACACAGAATACAGGTAGTAAGGGAAGGGTCCACACTTGGTTTCATGTTCTGCTGTTGTCATCCTGATACTCGTAATGATTTTTTAGCAACGGGCCCCCCGTTTTTATTTTGCGCTGGGTCCATCAACCTAGGATGCCGGCAGTGCAGGAAGACCACAGTGTAGTATCTGGAGAGCGGCGGCCCTTTCCATAGTAGTCCTGCTTTAATTGCCCTGCTTTGTTGAACCCTTTCCTCTCCACGTGCATAGAGAGAAGGCAACGTGTGCCTTATGGTGGGTGGTGGGTGCAGGCAAAGGGCTCAAAGAATTCGTGCAAACTTCTGAGAATCATCTTTTCTTTCAATTTACTTAGTGCTTGGAGGATAATACAAGACAGTAACCTGTTCTTTTGAACAACGTGGGAAGGTCATCCGTGGGGCTCATTGGCGGGCTGGCGGGAGCCGTGCACCACCCGTGTGTAAGCTGAGCCGGAGCAGGAGCGGGAAGGACAGCTGTCCGGCGGGCTCGCTGCTGGGGGCCACCCCACTCACAGCTGACACTGTGATGGAGAAGACGAAGGAGGAAGAGGTGCCAGACAGGATAAATGGTACTTATTTTGAAACTAAAATCCATAAATTATGCTATATTAAACACACTTGTGAAAGCAAGCTGGCATCATCTGCTAATGATGGTGTAGCTGCTGGAGGCCTCCGTGAAGGCTATCAAAAGCTTTTTATAAATGAATAAAACATGGGCCAGAGAGCATATATTTTCTAGGAAGTAAAAAACGTATTTCTCTCAGCTTCCTAGGATACAACACTTGCTTGCTTTTTTCCCTATCTGTCTTCATCTCCTTCTCCTTCCCATGTCTTTCACTCCTTCTGCAGGGACCTTTGGTTGGGGGACCTCCACACTCCCTTTTCCTTTACACCGACACGTGCACGCCAGTACACACATCCCCCCAGTAAGCGTGGCCACCACGGTGCTGGGATGCGGACTCTTCGCTGTTCCCTTGACAGCAGGGAAGTGGGTTGACTGATTAACCACATCTCACCGGAGTGGGGGACACGGAGGCTGGAGACACCGGGAAGGGGGATTCAAGGACATGGTGGTACCCATTTGCTGATCTTACAGAGCCATCTGATCTATGGCTACCAACCAGCCAACGGCCCTCACATTTGCAATTTCTGTCTGGTTTTTGCAGAAGCTTGCATTTGAGAAACACCGACTTAACCAACGAGTCGTTATTTGTATTCATTTACAAAGGGAATGTTTGATGCTCTGGAGGGTAAAAGCCTGCAGTCAGCCTGGAACCCGACGGACACCTTGACTGGTGCAGGGGACCAGACTAAAGCACAAAGTCACGGACCGGGTGAGCGTCAAGGCCTCTGGACTTTGCTTCACATTTTCTTCTTCTAGAATGCCTTGTTCAGGGTTAGCTGCATGCCATCTTAAGTGCAGCCAGAAGTCCTCTTCTGCCTCTTCCTACTCCAGTCGCCACATTCTCACTTTCGCTTTTACTTCTGCTCTTTTCACTGTCATTAATCACGTGCTTCTGTTCTAAATGCAGAGCCTCACCGAGGACCTAAACAGGGTTCAGGAAAACGTCCTTTTCAAAACACCTACTGGAGAAAGGCCTATAATTTGGCCTCTCAAAAGGCATTTATTTGGATTTACCATGTGACTTTATTTTACATAACAGGACATGAACAAGAAGGTCTTTTGTTGTTGTTTGTTTTTAAGATTTTATTTATTTAGTTGACAGAGAGAGTGAGAGAGCACAATCAGGGGGAAAAGCGGAGGCAGAGAGAGAATCAGGCTCCCCACCAAGTAAGGAGCCAGATGCAGGACTCCATCCCAGCACCCTGGGTTCATGACCGGAGCTGAAGGCAGACACTCAACTATTTGAGCCCCACAGGTGCCCAAGAACAAGAAGTGTTATGTCATCAGGGATCTGTTGTTGGGACTGGGAAAATTGTTATTTATTTATTTTTTAAAAAAGATTTTATTTATTTATTTGACAGAGGGAGAGACACACACAGCGAAAGAGGAAACACAAGGAGGAGGAGTGGGAGAGGGAGAAGTAGGCTCCCTGCAGAGCAGGGAGCCCGATGCAGGGCTGGATCCCAGCACCCCAGGATCATGTCCTGAGCCAAAGGCAGACACTCAGCAACTGAGCCCCCAGAAGCCCCTGAGCACACTATTTAGATGCATTGATATTTCTCTCCGTTTACCTCCTGCACCATATCACAGAGGGTCTTCAATTTGGTAAGGTTTACTAATCATTTATGAAAGACTTGTATTCATTTCTTAGGTCGGGTATGACAGAGCACCACAAGCTGAGTGCCTTAGCAAAACAGAAATGTATTGTCTAACAATTCCAGCAGCGGGAGGTCTGAAATCAAGGAGTAGGAGGGCCAGGCTCCCTTTGAAACCTGTAGGGGAGACTCTGCTTTCCTATCTCTTCTGCTGCGAGCTGTGCAGGCCATTTCTGACATTGCTTGACTTATAGGTCTCTTACTCCAACTCTCCTTTTCACATGTCTGGCTTCTTATAAGGAAGCAGACATACTGGATTAGGGACCCACTCTATTCCAGTACACCTCCCTTTAATGTAATTAACTATATTTGTAAGACCCTATTTCTAAATAAGGTCACATTCTGAGGTAGTGGAGTTTAGGACTCCAACAGTTCTTTTGGGGGGGAACATATTTTAACCCACAACTGAATTTATATTAAGCTATATATAGTATTTATTTCTTTTTTAAAGATTTTATTTATTTATTTATTTGAGAGGGAGAGTGAGCAAGGGAGAGAGCACAAGCCAGGAGTAAGGGGAGGAAGATGGAGAAGCAGACTCCCGCTGAGCAGGGAACCCAATGCGGGGCTCCATCCCAGGACCCTGGGATCATGACCTGAGATGAAGCAGATGCTTAACCCACTGAGCCACCCAGGCCTTTCTGTACATAACATTTCTAAAATGCTTCCTGCTTGCAGCATTGAGAATGCCTTAAATTCCAAAGTGAACATTTAAAATATTAATTAAAACCTATAACTTGATCATGAGTTAATTATAGAAAACTATCTTTTTCTCTTTTCCTGATTTTAAAACATACCTGGACTTTACTAAGGTTTAATCACTGTAACATGCATGTTTACAAATTAGAATAATTTAGTGTATATTTTCAATGATAACATAATGTTTCTTATAAGAAACATTATAAGTCCCTTGTAAAATAAAGCCAGGGTTGCTGATGTCACTAGCAGATTTAGTTTGGGCAACATTCAAGCAATATGTAACGAGGAAAACTACAGAATATTTTATAGAATGTTAATAAAATAAAAATGAATGTTTTGAGTAGTTTAAAATAGAGCTGTCTGTTGGACAACATGGATTGGATCTGCACAGGCCCAACTGACACGTGGATTTTTTTCAACACAGTTTAGTACTGTTTCTGTATTTTTTTCTTCCATATGATTTTCTTAATAACATTTTCTTTTCTCCAGCTTACTTCCTTGGTAAAAACACCGTATATAATACCTACAAAATACAAAATTCATGTTAATCGACTGTTTATGTATGTCATCGGTAAGGCTCCTGGTAAGACCACAGGCTGTTGGTAGTTACGTTTTTGGGAAGTGGAAGTTACAGTTACAGTCTGATTTTTTACTCTGCAGGAGGTCAGCACCCCTAACTCCTGAGTTGTTCAAAGGTCAACTGTAGTAGTATTTCAATTATTTGGATATAGCATAGTTTTGTCTTCATTATCTAAATAATTGGTTCAGTTCTCTACTTTATATTTTGCATATAGTTAGAGTACATTTTTGCCCAATAAAATCATAGTAGAAAATGGTGTCTTAGCATTACTTTCTGCATATTTGCAAGACATTTAAACATAAGAAATGCTAAAATTCAAAGAGCGGTCATCAGCAAAGCAGCAGTGTCATATTAGCTTGAGAGATTCTGTGATTAATAGCCGTGTTGGCTATCACTGAAGCCTGGATATTCAGAGAAGAATCAGCAGAGGGGGCTGATGAAAATGTACCATTCACTCTGTCACCAAGACAAAAATGAAAAATGTAACAACCTGTCCCATACATTATAGCACCCATGAAGTTCTGCTAGCTTCACATGGGAAAAATGTGTGAGTTAAAATTTAAGACTAGAGAACCGACTCTAACGACAGAGGCAGATGTGATGGCTGATAACTTCATTCTTAGACCTGGGTGCGTCCCTTGTGCATGCACATTCATTAGTAAAGAAAAAAAATGGAAAGTGGACACTGAGCCCCAAATTCATGCACAAATCAAGAATTATTACCATCCATTTCATAAACTTCAATCCAGATCCATTTCAATCCAGTGGATAAAGTCGGCTCAAAATGTACTTTTATTGGGCTTCCTGGGTGGCTGAGTTGTTAAGCATCTACCTTCCACTCAGGTTATGATCTCGGGGTCCTGGGATTGAGACCCACATTGGGCTCCCTGCTCGGCAGGAAGCCTCCTTCTTCTCCCTCTCCCACTCCCCTGCTTGTGGTCCCTCTCTAGCTCTCACTCTCTCTGTCAAATAAATACACAAAATTTTTTGTTAACAGTACATTATTCTGCCTTTGAGTTCGTCGTCATGATTTGAATGGAAAAGGCTTAGCAAGCATCATTGTCACATGTTAACCATGGTGACCGTGATGATAGCTAACACTTGGCGAGTTCCTATGGTAGAAATTTAAAACCATTACCTGAACGTTTTATTTCTTCCTACCCAAATGCTACAGAATATGCAAGCCTTTTTCTTAAATGAATGTTACTATGCCTTGTTTCAGATGAACCTGGCTACAGATGGTTGGATGAGAGATAACTGCCCAAACACAGAAGCTACAAGCTCACCCTTGCTCTAAAAGCTACGAAGAAAAGGTGTGTCCAGGACCCGCAATACTTGATGGAGACCTGTCGATCCAGTTGGAGGCTCATCCCCAACGGACAGTTCTAGTTTGGAGGGAAGGGAATAATTTGTAGCAGCCAGAAGATGAGGGCTAATAAAAGCAGATACAGAGAGTAATTGGCTCAACAGGATGGCAGGGCACTCCACATGAAGCAGGAGACTGCTGCTGCTGAGGTGAGAGACATCTGTCCCCATCATGGGCTTGCACACGTCGCCTCCAGAGTGTGGGATTCAACTGAAGTTTGTCTGTGCCACTATTAAAGTGGTTTCTGACCCTCCTCTTAGTCTTTATTGGGCCTAGAAATAGACTCCATCCAGCAAAGTCACTTCAGTGTGTCTCTGATCTTTAAAATTCGTACCTCATAGTACAATGTAAAGAAGTTACATCATCTCACTACCATCACTAACGTTGGTAGGGTAAGTTTCTTTCGAATATGGAGGAAGTGAATTCTGAGTCCAGCTTGAAGATGTTTTCTTAATGTCTGCATTTGCATTTATCTTTGCCAACACAGTGTTTGTCTTCAGAAGTTCTAACAAATGTGGTACTAGAAAAATAAACATTACTGGTGAAAGTACATTCTGAAAAGAACATGTCCATTTCTTTCTTTTTTTTTTTTAGTATAATTTTTAAAAAATATTTTATTTATTTATTTGACAGAGATCACAAGTAGGCAGAGAAGCAGGCAGAGAGAGAGGGGGAAGCAGGCTCCCCGCTGAGCATAGAGCCCGATGCGGGGTTCAATCTCAGGACCCTGAGATCATGATCTGAGCCAAAGGCAGAGGCTTTAACCCGCTGAGCCACCCAGGCACCCCAACATGTCCATTTCTAAATAAATATAATTACAAATGCAAAAGCAATTTTAAAGGAAATAATCTATTCACAATCTATTTGACCAAGTTTTATTTCCACTTAGAAATGATACCTTATCAAAATATTATTTGCTCTTGAAAAATATACATTGGTTTTACATACTGATAGTCTTTGGCTATATATTTTCTGTGTAAGATTATCTCAAGAATTCTATCACTAACTTACCTAATTACTAGGATCCAAACAATTATGGACCACCCAATATTTAGGGTATACTGTATAGGGGTTGAAATTGTATCAAATAAGTTATAAGATCTAGATTCCAATTTTTGCTCTACCAAAATTAGTTATAGGTTTTTGGTTAAGTTACTAAATTAAAATGAAGAATCTGATGTCCCAGAGATGTTAAACAACTTTGATAAATTTTTGCTAAAATTCCCAACAGTATTTAAAGCCTCTGGTTCTGTGATATAAACTGGTCTACTATAATGTAGAAAGTACTATTTTCAGTTTTATTTGTTTATTGTTTGACTAGGATTTACTGCCTCATTATCTCAGAAAAACCTTATTGACCAATAAGTAAAAATGCAAGGCAATGGATTTTAAAATGTAATCACAGATTGTAAGATGAAGTCTCATCATCATTCTTTGATACAGGATGATTTTAATAAACCTTATAGGATTTGAGATCAATCTGCTCTGATATGAGGCCTGGGTGCCTACACATGTTATGGTGTCACTTTTCATGTCTATCCCTTTTAAATGAAGTAACATAATACTATTCAGTCTCTGCAGAATGTAAGGCATCTATAGCAGGTGGTACCTGTTCAGAACATCTTGACATTGTCTTAGCATTCATTCAATTTTAAGTGAAAATTGTGACTTGCTCAAATGCAATTTAAAATTCAGATCTAATCATTTATATTAACACTGCAAGTAACGATGTCTTTTCCTTTATATACCGCAGAGTGGAATTGCTGTCTTCCCATTGCCTAGACTCTTCCTCAACTGAAGCATTTCATAAGTGATTCATATCATTATGGCTTGTTTGGTGATTTGGTGAGATCACCAGAATGGAGATGAATTAATACTACTTTATTTTTAAAGAAATTCAGCATGAATTTTTTTCTTTTTTTTTTTTTCAGCATGAATTTTAAAGGAGCTCACCAAAGCATATATCCATTAACATTCAAATTGATCAAAACTGTTTTGCTTTATATTATTGGTTACTTAAAACTTCATCTTCTGGGCACCTGGGTGGTTCAGTGGGTTAAGCCTCTGCCTTCAGTTCAGGTCATGATCTCAGGGTCCTGGGATCAAGCCCCGCATCAGGTTCTCTGCTCAGCAGGGAGCCTGGCTTTCCCTTCTCTCTCTGCCTGCCTCTCTGCCTACTTGTGATCTCTCTCTGTCAAATAAATAAATAAAATCTAAAAAAGCCAAGCAAACAAAAAGCCTTTGTCTTCCCCCAAATACAATAGCAAGTAAAATTTGCTATTATTGTGGTGAAAATGCTAAGGGTCCTGATGAGGGAACAGAAGCCTGGCTGAGGACAAAGCAAAAGCTGACACCCTGCAAACTTCCCCCACCCCCACTCCTGGGTGGGACATATGTGACATTCTTTAGGTATCTCCCAGCTATCTTAATACCTTGCTAAGAAGGGAAAACCGACCTTGACAATGGCAAGGCCTCTGGTATCCTGTATCTTATAGGTCCTCTTTAGCATATTAAAGTTCTGTTGAAACCTCCCTTTTTCCTTACCTCCCCCAACCCCATCATACATAACCTGCCACCCAGAACAACCCCAGGGCAGCAGCTCTTTCTGTCCATGGGTCCTGTCCCTGTGCTTTAATAAACCACCATTTTGCAGCAAAGATGTCTCAAGAATTCTTTCTTGGTCGTCGCCTCCAGACTCCAACTCACTGAACCTCACCCATATTCTAGAACTTCATCAGTCCCATTTATCAAATGTGATATAGTCATCTACTGCTCTATTCCCTAAATGCATGAACTGTTATTTGATCTCAAGCAAGGCCAGCACGAGGTTCTTACTCAATTTGACAATGTACATTTGAGTTACCATATGGAGGGAGTGTTATCCATCCAATATCATCTGAGTCAACACTCCTTATCTCACACAATAACAATAAATCAATATACTTGTTGGATGTCTTTTTCATCTTAACAATATTGTGAAAACATTTTAAAAGCAACTACTGTGCATCACCTCTCCATGTTTAAGAATGTGGAAATAATTAGTACTTCAAGAAAAGGGGTACATACCTTAGAAATCAGAGATCCTGCAGTTCCCTAAAGAGTTGAGGGGTCTAGGAATTGGTCAGGA
Source organism: Mustela nigripes (assembly GCF_022355385.1). Taxonomy (NCBI): domain Eukaryota; kingdom Metazoa; phylum Chordata; class Mammalia; order Carnivora; family Mustelidae; genus Mustela; species Mustela nigripes. The sequence continues at coordinate 80,828,155 of NC_081571.1, read as the reverse complement.
GAAAACATCTCCTTCTGCGGGGAAAACTTCCTCACAGAATCAGGATCCCGGGTTGGACTCCCTTAACCAGCTGAGAGGTTTGTAGGAATTATTCTCACATGTGAGATAAGTAAACCTGCTTTGGACATCACCCACTTCCAGCTAAATTCAAATGAATATTAGATATCAAACCAATCCGAAAAATGTGAGAATGAAATGCATGTTCAAAGATCAAAGATAGTCATACAGAGACAAGATACCAATATGATTTTTGGAGGTACTTTCAGAACAAAAATTACTTTATTGAGGATGAAATTAAGCAAACATTCCAAAATAAAGTGAATCATCCCAATATTGGCTTATATTAACATTAACATCATTAACATTAATACTAATATTTGTATCATTAATATTATTGGTTACTTTTACTTTTGGAGACCTTGAAATTAAGTCCAAAGCTTCTCAGAAATTCATGTGGTCAAGATTGAGGGAGTTCTTCCCACGGGGACCTATTGTTTATGACATAATCATAATTCAATGACTCACATAGGAGTAGATTTGATGTTGAAGATGGTGTTGCTATTTCTGTATGTATCAGTCTTCAACCATAATAACTCATGTTTCCACGAAAGGAAAAATCTATACTCTCTCATGGAAAAGGCATTAATTACACTGTCTCTCTTTTCGATGAAGTACCTCTGCTGTCAAATCCTCAGTGATCCACTGCCTATAGTACATTGTGCATATATCATGAGGACTATCTAATATTTGCGATGTTATCTGCATTAACATTGATAAAAGGTTTACTTCCAAGATTCAGGGAAGAGAATATTTTGGACTTTGTATCTGCAGTAACATTCTGAGTATCAGGACCGTATTATGATCATAGATGATGTAAACTTGTCTAGATGGGGAGAGTGAAAACAGGACCAACCGTTCGCAATCCTTGGAACTGGCTTTTTGGGGGGATCCTATAAATATGTGATCCATCTGGACTGTGACTAGACCTCTTGACATACTGTCATCTTCTGCCTTCAATTTTAATATGAATTATGCTTTATAACTGGGTCTTGTCAGAACTATTTCCTAATATACTGTACTAAATTCCAAAAAGTACACACCTCAGAGCTGTTAATTAAAAGGGCCTGCTGGTATAAATAAACACATATGCTGCTGATTAGCCACCCTTTAGGGGTCAACAGTGGGGAACTCCTGCTGGGCTTCTGTTAATTGTTGTCCAAAATCTTAACAGGAACTGTCTAATGATCTCGTATGGCTTTGGCCATCTGGCCCTCTGAGTTCACTTGCCAGTAAATAGCCAATCTTTAGAGGAGGAGAGAAATATCCCTTACCAGAGGAGTACCTTAAAGATATAACCTAGCCATCCACATGTGTACAAAAGGATTGATTTGCTTTAATTCACTGATCAAACCCAATACACTCATTTAAATTACCCTTTAGATTTATTTTAATGACAACTGCTTTAATATTAGCTACAAAACGAATGTTTTTGCTTTTCTTACAGAAGCAGCATTAGATGTGATTAGGACTTGTTTGTAATGCATATTATATTTATGGTCAGAAACAATGAAGAGTGCTTCTAATAATTGCTATTTCTGCATCATACTTGACAATGTTAAGTGGTGGTGTATCTTTTTCCTCCAGTGCTGTACTGTGGAACTGATGATCAGGTGCAAAGCCTAGTTTCACATATTCTGAAATAGACTTAGGATTTGCGATGGTATTAGTCCTTTAAATGCTACAAGGCTGCACTATTAGCTGGTTTTTCATTACATCATTTCCTTCCATTTTTAGATAAATGTTACAGAGTAGAAATAACAAATTTAAAAGAGCTAAAAATAGAAGTGTTAATTCATAGTAAGACAGTCTTATTTGTCTCATTTTCAAACAGATGAAAGTCTGTATATAGGGAAAGAAATCCTTCATCTAGAGGCACATACGCACATATTATTTCATAGATAATTGTGTGTTAAAGAGAAAAATACACCTCACTACATTTGCTCTGATATGTTTACTCTGCTCATATACTATGAAAAGAGATCTAACACTACTCTAAAGTTTACCTAAACTATGGAAATGGAAATTAATAGGGTACTGTATTTTGTTTGTATTTCATCTTATTGGTATTTTGCCTTATACCAAATAGATCCTTTTCTTTCAGAATTTTCAAACTACTCTCTTTCCCAGATGATATATTTTCACCTAGGGTTTTGTTTAACTAGTGAATATTATTCTGAGGAAACTAAGTACTGGCAGAACAATATTCATGGCAGTGTTCATGTTGGCATATGACTGGTCAGTGAAGCCCCATGGATGGTCAAATTCAGCCAGCCTGTGGACTGTCAACTGTAAGACATCAGGACTGTTCTTTAGTGATGTTGCCCTGACCCTGATTATGAAAAAAATGATAAATAAAAACAATTATTTCTAAGGTTTTACAAACAAGTTTTATATGAGGAACAGAATGTCAAAATTTTTCATGTTGCAGGTTTTATCCTACTTTTCCTTCTTCTATGGCAACTGTTGACCCGATTTGAGGTATGAATGGGAAATGAGGAAACAACTCAACCAGCCACCAAATTTTTCTAGAACTCAGTTCACCAAAGAAATTTCCTTCAGACCACTTTCCCCTCTCAGAATCAAACATTTCTTTCTAGATATAATTAAAAATGAAACAAAGCAACAAAAGAAGTCTTGAATGACTGGTGTCCTCTAACCTCTACATTCTTCCAGAACCCAGAACCTATAATAACCTGCTTACTCTTTTTCGCTTGTCCTGACATATCCTGCTTAGATCATAGGAAATCTCCTTGGAAAATCTTCTCACATTGTGTTTCTTCCACACATTTCTTCCTTAGTGATTTTCCAGGGTCTCCCTACAGTGTCTCCTAAATAGATAACATCTATCCATTCACTTATGTATTTTGTCCTTGTCAACAGTACAGAAAAAAAAAATACAGTTTTCAGGGTGTAGACTTCTTGCCTCATATTTATTCTTTCCAAAAATATGTCTGCTTAAGAGATTTCGGTGAAAAAAACAAAGCTACAAAAAAGTATTTATTATTTGTCAATATTTGTCAATACTTGAGTGATTCTTTACTTCAAGTAGGCAGAAGACAAGGTAATTACACATATTAATACTAATCTATATCACATTTACATTAATGTCCCCCAAATAAGTAATTATGCTAAGCAGAAGGAAATAAAGATTTAGATGTTATAGGAAATCACCTCAAATCAGTATCTAATTAATTGAAAAATCATTAACCTGATTTGTCAGGACCTATATTGTTCACTTCTGTTGTACTTTGGATTTTTTTTTCCAAATTGGAGATAAAAATCACATAACACAAAAATTGCCCCTCAAGCCATTTTGAAGCATACACTTGAACTACCTTCAGTAGATTGAAAGTGTTGTGCAACTATCAACACCACCTAATTTTATAATATTTCCACCAATTTACAAAGAAACATTTTATTCATTAAGCAGCCACTCCCTAGTTACTGCCTGCCCTCAGCCCCTGGCAACAACAAATCTGTTTGCTGTTTCTATGGATTTCTCTATTCTAGCAATTTCATAATCACAGAGACAGACAACATGTATGTGGCTTCTTCACTGAGCAGTGAAAGAATTGTTTTCAAGATTCATCCATGTTGGAGCATATATCAGTATTTCATTTTTTAAAAAAGTTTTTATTTATTTATTTGAGAGAGCAAGAATGAGCAAATACAAGCATCAGGCAGAGGGAGAAGCAAGTTCCCTGCTGAGCAGAGAGCCCAGTGTGGGACTGGATCCCAGGATCATGACCTGAGCAGAAAGCAGACACTTAACCGATTGAGCCACCCAGGGGGTCCCTCAATATTTCATTTTTATGTTCAAATATTTTGTCATATGGCCATGCCACTTTTTGTGTGTCTATTCACCACATTATGAATATGAGTTATTCTCACTTTTTAGAGGTGACAAATAATGTTATGAACATTTATGTACAAGTTTTTTTTTTTAAAGTTTTTTTTTTAAAGCTTTTTTTTTTTTTTATTTATTAATTTGAGAGAGAGAAATCACAAGTAGATGGAGAGGCAGCCAGAGAGAGAGAGAGAGATAGGGAAGCAGGCTCCCTGCTGAGCAGAGAGCCCGATGCGGGACTCGATCCGAGGACCCTGAGATCATGACCTGAGCCGAAGGCAGCGGCTTAACCCACTGAGCCACCCAGGCGCCCTATGTACAAGTTTTTACACTTGTTTTCAATTCTCTTGTGTATATACCTCAGAGTAAATTTGCTGGGTTGTATGGTTATTCTGTCTAATATCCTGAGGAACCATCAAACTCTTTTCCATGGTAGGTTTAACTGTTTAACATTTCTATCATCAGTGTATGGGGTTCCAATTTCTCCACATCTTTGCCAATACTGAATGAAAATTCTTCTGACTATGGACACCCTAGTGAGTATGAAATGGTATTTTATTCTATTTTTTATTTGGTTTTCCATAATGACTAATGATGTCGAGACATTTGTTGGATATATTCTTTGGAAACATATCTATGGAAATTTTTTGCTCATTTTGTAAGGAACTAGCTTGTTTTCTGCTTTTGAGTTGCAAAACTCTTTATATAGTCTGGATACATGACTCTTATCAGATATATGATTTGCATATATTTTCTACCATACTGTGGCTTGCCTTTTGACTTCTCTAATGATAATCTCTGAAACACAAAATTTTTAAAATTTTGATGATGTCCAATGTATGCATTTTTCTTTTTTGCTTGTGCTTTTGGTGCCATATTTAAAGAAGTGTTACTTACTGAAATTTCAAAAAGATTTACTGCTGTGTTTTCTTCTAAAGACTTGATAGTTTTAACTCTTTTATGTTTAGGTGTCTAATCCATTTTGAATTTTTAAATATAACGTAAGTAGGGCCAAATTCAATATTTCCTATTCAGCTATGAGTTGTCCTAGCATCATTTGTTGAAAAGACTGTTCATTCCCCTTTGGAGAGTCCTGGCATTTTAACTGTTATTTAAAATTTTTAAATTTCTGTGTTGTCTGTAGTAATGTCTACTTTCAGTCCTGATTTTAGTAATTTGTCTTCTCTATTTTTTTATGGGTCAGTCTACCCAAAGATTTGTCATTTTGTTGGTATTTTGAGAAATGAAAATTTTAACAATTTGATTCTATTGTTTTTCTATTCTTTATTTTGTTTATTTCCACCCTAAACTTTTTTTCCTACTACCTGCTCTGGATTGTTTGCTCTTCCTTTCCTTGTTCCTTAATGTGGGAGGGTAAGTAATTAATTAATGCTCTTTCTCATTTTTAATGTAGGTATTTACAGTTATAAATTTTTCCTGGAGTTCTGATTTTGCCATTATCTCATAAGTTTTGTTTTGTTATGTTGTGTTTTTATTTTCATTCATTTCACAGTATTTTCTCTTTTCCCTTGTGATTTCTTTTTTGGCTCATTGGTTGCTTGAGACTAAGTTGTTTGATTTCCACATTTTTAAAAATGATTTATTTATTTGAAGGAGAGAGAGAGAACACAGGGGGAGTGAGAGGGAGAAGCAGACTCCCCACTGAGCAGAGAATCTGATGCAGGGCTTAATCACAAGAACCTGAGATCATGACCTGAGCTGAGAGCAGACACTTAACTATTTAACAGATTGAGCCACCCAGGCGCCCCTCCACATATTTGTAAAATTTCCAGATTTCCTTATGTTATTAATTTCTAATATCATTGGGGTTGGAGAAGATACTTTGTGTGACTTCAGTATTTTTACATTTATTGAGACTTGTTTTGTGGCCCCAGATATATGACCAATCCTGGAGAATGTTCTATGTGCACTTGAGGAAAATGTGTACCCTGTTGTTGTCAGGTGTAGTATTCTATATACATTTGTTACATCTAATTGATTAATTGTGTGGTGAAGTCTTCTAGTTCCCTTTTAATCTTCTAATTGTTCTATCTGCTATTGAAAACGGGGAACTGAAGTATCCACCTATTATTGTTTAACTGTCTATTTGAGCCTTGAACTCTGTCAATGTTTGCTTCACACATTTTGGGTCTCTGTGGTTTGGTGCACATATGTTTACAGTTGTTATATTTTCCTGGTGCATTGACACTTTTATCAACATATTATGTCTTTTTTTTTTTCACTCTTATAACAATTTTTCACTTGGAGTCTTTTTATATAATTTTAGTGTAGCCACCTCAGTTCTCTTTTGGTTACTATTTGCATGGAACACCTTTTTCTATCCTTTTACATTCAACAGACCATGATATTATAACAAAGAAATTTTGTCTTATCCTGCAGAAAAGAAAGAGACACTGAAAAAAAAAATTGAAAAGACAGCGACATAATTACACCTTCATGTTAGAAAAAGAACTCTGAGAACTGCGTGGAAGAGACATTAAAGAGGCTGTGACGGAGGCATTCTGGACCCTGCCAACTAATGTACCTCAAACATAGTTTCTTTCTTCTCTGGTGCATTTTCCTAATATTTTTCACATCCTTCAGAGGCAGTAGTACCTGCCACAATACTTGACCCATGTTTGGGTCAGCTATTCCAATATGATTCAATTGTGAAATGATATATAGGATATATATTATATGTTTATAATATTATATAACACTGGTTTTGTTCTTTCGGGATATGCATTTTAGAAAAATGCTAATGCCTTCCTGCTGAATTGAATACATCTCTAGAACATTTTTATTTCCTGTACACACCCATGTGTTTATGCATATATAATGAAAACTGTACTATTCTGGTATACACACTTTTTATGTAAGCATTATATATTCTAAAGAAGGAATTTTGAACAGTAAAAGCAATAGCCTTCTGAAATAACATGGTTTAGGAAATAGTAAAATCAACCAGAATTGCAGTAAATATTTATTACAACTCAATATATGTTAATATCATACATCACTTATTAAACTTAATTTCTTGATTATTTTTCCTTCCTTTAGCGTGTATTAAACATTAGCTGGCAGTGCTGGCTGCTGCTCTTTACATAATGAAAGATTACTCTTATAATGCATTCTCTCACAAAAATATTTACATTTATTTTAGATCAATAATCTCATGTGAGTTTGGTGTAAAAACACATAAGGAAAAAAAAAGATTCCAACTCAGACATCTTGCAGCAGAGTATAAACACGAAGACTAGCATTTTGAAATTCCTTTGTAAACAGAAAGACTTGTATTATTGAACCACAAAACATGTCGAGAGAGTGCTTGCTTACTTTTCTGTTGCATATTATATTGGGCCTTTCCCTGAATTTGTATTTGCATAGTGTTAAGCATGCAGAGAAAGGAATGTGTCTATTTGCATTTTTAACATTTGGTATCTCTGGCATAAATGAAGGTAGGCCCTCATATTCCCTCAACACATTTCTTGTCATGAAAATATCTTCCCAGTGATTCACTAATATGGTAGAAGAAGAAGAAGCCAGAATATTAGTGAGATGATATTCAAACATCAGTAAAAAATTTAGGCTTTTGGTTAAATTTACATCTCAAATGTAATTTAAAAATTATTTTGATGAGATTTGGTCCTGCCCTCCTTCCTTAGAAACCCATCCATTACCCCCAAACATTTCATGTGTTTGTTGATACAAACTTTTCCCTGACTTGAATATATGTATCTAACCTCAAGAAATGGTACCACTTGGAATTTCACAGTAGCTCAATAATACGCTGATTCATTTAAGCTAATATTCTAAGCCATAGGGCAGTCCAAATGCAAAAAAGAGAAACAATCGGATAGCAATGGTATCATCTGAAAATGGCAGCCCAAATTGGAGATTAAGGCACAATTCATGTATGTTTTAAATGAAGACATCCCAGATATAAAGGCTTCAGATACAGAGCAGTGGGCTCAAATCCCAGTTTTGATGCTGACTCACTGGATAAATTTTGGTCAAATTCTAATTTATTCACTCATTTTCAATCACAGATCATTATTCAATAAATACTTAAAATAGTGAATAAGCCAGGAATTTACCCACTGGAATCTTATGTTATCATACCTATCCCGTCCCTTTAATTTTAATATTATATTAAAGGTAACATATTTGAAGTACTTTGCACAACGTATGAGACATTGTGGGGCATCTGACACATAATTGTTGAGTGAATAGATGGATGGAATAGCAATTTGTATTGGAATACAGTATAAATTACTGTAAAGGAAAAAAACAACTTTCTTAGCATATGAAACAATCTTCTTAGGTAAGAACACGTTAGATTAGATAGGCCTATTTATAAGTTCAAATAGAAAACAAACACGTAATTGTAATTTTTCCATCACTCACAATATTTCATTATATATACTTTGGTTTCCAAAATAATTTTGTGCCTCAGCTTATAAGCACTGTCATATTATCCCTGCATGGACAACTTTATACAATTTTTGTTGCGGTGTCTGAAACATTAAAATGCATGGTGCAAACTTGTCAAGGCTCTCACAGATTAAAGAATTGCTTGCTGTCTCAGAATAAAATAAGAACTTGCCTCCACTTGTGTAATTTTTTGGTCATTTTTGGGAATAATGAACATTTTTCTCCACCATGTAGTTTGTTATTTAAGAAAATGTGTATGTTGACACCCTTTAAGCAGAGAAAATTCAGCAACTTAATAAATATTTGGTTTTAAAAATATGTTGGAAAACATATTGTACATAAAAATGTGTATGACAAGGATGTGAAGTTAGAGAATAATGATAAAATGAATCAATGCTTCACTAAGGTAAATGTATCAGTTCTCTGAGGTATCTGTGGGATACCTTTCTCTCATTTTTCCCTCACACCAGTGTCAGCTCTTCTTAATTTGGTGATATTTATTTCCTCCTTTTCCTTTGCAGATTTACCACTAGAGTGGATATCTCTAAAAACACATCCATGTTTGAATTTTGTCGGCTTTATAAAAAGGGACTGCTACCGCTTTGTTATTCTCTGACCACGCTTTGTATTTCTCAGCATTGTTTTTAGATTCACCCAAGATCATTTATGTACCCTGTTTCAACATTTTCATTGTTCAAAAATAGTGATTCTTGGAAACTTTGGGTCTCAGGAGTCCTTTTTCTTTTCTCCTCAATAGATGGTGAAATACTTTCCCCGCCAACCGCAGTTTACCATTGTCCATATCAACACCCGAACAAAACGGGCATGCTTGCTGATTCTCATACTCACGGTTTCCTTCTCTGTTTTTGCATATGCTCCACCCGTCCTCAGCCAATGCATGAAACATCCAGGGCTTTACAACTGAATTGTTAAGGATACACATCTGTTGCTTGCTTTTTTGTTTTATTTTTCTCCTTGTTTTATGTGAAAACATTAAGTTTTACCAAGTTATGTGAAACCATTACTTCCATCTGCTCCTACCATCCCTCCATGATACCGCTTTCTTCTTACTCAAGCACTTTCCCAAGAGGGATTATAAGTAGATCTTAGTATGGTAAACCACCTGATGCCTTGAAAAGCTGAAAATTTCTTGATTTGAACTCTGTCTCTAATAAATGGCATAAGCTTAGTTTTGATGGGGTCTTTTTGGCAGGGGGTCAGTTTTAATCTTTTTAAAAACTTTTTTAAATTTATTTTTTATTTTCAGCATAACAGTATTCGTTATTTTTGCACCACAACCAGTGCTCCATGCAATCTGTGCCCTCTGTAATACCCACCACCTGGTACCCCAACCTCCCACCGCCCACCCCCCCCCCCCCCCACCCCCCCCCCGCAGCGCGCCCCTTCAAAACCCTCAGATTGTTTTTCAGAGTCCATAGTCTCTCATGGTTCACCTCCCCTTCCAATTTCCCCCAGCTCCCTTCTCCTAACTCCCCATGTCCTGCATGCTATTTGTTATGCTCCACAAATAAGTGAAACCATAGGATAATTGACTCTCTCTGCTTGACTTATTTCACTCAGCAGAATCTCCTCCAGTTCCGTCCATGTTGCTACAGATTTGGGTATTCATCCTTTCTGATGGAGGCATAATACTCCATACTGTATATCTTCCTTATCCATTCCTCCGTTGAAGGGCATCTTTGTTCTTTCCATAGTTTAGCGACCGTTGCCATTGCTGCTATAAACATTGGGGTACAGATGGCCCTTCTTTTCACGACATCTGTATCTTTGGGGTAAATACCCAGGAGTGCAATGGCAGGGTTATAGGGAAGTTTAAAATCTTTTTAAAAACTTTTTACTTATTTTTTTGAGAGACACAGAGCACGAGGGAGGGGCCGATGAAGCGGGGAAGAAGACTCCCCACAGAGCAAAGAGCCCAGAAGAGGTGTGTGTGGGGGTGCGGCTCCATTCCAGGACCCGGGATCATGACCCTAACAGAAGGCATACTCTCAACGGACTGAGCCTCTCAGGCTTCCCAGTCTTTTAAGTCTTTTAAGTAATAAAATAATGTAGTGAAAATTGAGTTGAACATAAAACTACACTTTTAAGGTTTTTGAGTTAAACACTTGAAAATACTGCCAATTTTCTCCTTCCATGGGAAACCTGTAGCTACACCTGAAGTCATGTCATTTGCAGACTAGCAAACGGGGCATGGGTCCCGGAGTCGCCTTCCAATCGGCACGGGTATCTTGGAAAAGCTGTGGTCTGAAACAGAAAGGTGCAGGTGAACGCCGTCGGCCAGCGGGATCCCTGGGGCTTACCCTAATACCCGGCACCACCACCGTCCGGTCCTCCCAGAGCAGGTCTGGTTCCCCGCCCCCCCCCCCCCCCCCCGCAAGCCCGCTCCGCGTCTGCCCGCTGGGAAACAAATGCAACATCTGTGTCGTCGTGGAAATCTCTGCGGCAACTGCACGTGACCGAGATACAGCTGTGCCCGAGCCTAGAATCCCTGTCACGAGGCCCAGGCCCCTGGGACCCAATAATCCCGCGGTCACAGCATCCACATCAGCTCTGCACCAACCTGCACAACTCACTGTCTCAAAACCACAAAACAATGTCAAAAAGAGATGCCCCGCCGGGTCCCAGCTGTAGGCCCCCTAAGTCACCCTCCCCGAGTCCGGGGCACATCCCACCCTGAGGCTTCCCCAGCGCATGCGCCGCCCAGGCCCGCGTCCGTTCCCTCAGGGTTTGGAGCCCTCCGAGGGAGGCCGACGCCTACCCCTTCCCTTTACCGGAACCGGGCTCACCTGCAGAGCTCCAGCCCGTGACGGGTGGGGAACAGATCACTGTCCCCAGCAGCTCCTGGCCCCTGGAGTCACGCGACTCCCACAATGCAACGCGGCACCACGCCGAAGGAAGTGGCGGGAAAGGTCTGGAGGCTTCTTCTGTGAAGTGCGCAGGCGCAGGAGGTGGCGGCCCACTTTGCCGGAGGCTCCGCCCACTGCTCCGGAAGGGACGAAGCCCCAGTGTGCGCAGGTGCACGCGCCCAGCTGCCGCTTCCGGTGCTTTTCTGGATCCCCCGGGGCGGGCGGGGGGTGAACCCTCTGAGGCTTCCAGGTCTCAGAGAGGAGAGGAGCTCCGCAGGTCTCCTGGGAGACCAGGTCTGAGAGGTGACGCGCCGTCCCCTCAGGGGTCGTAAGCGCGCAGGGATGAAGACGCGGGGAGGAGGAAGACACAGAGCAAGGCGTGCGCCAGGTGAGACCTGCGTGGGGAGGAGGCGTGGGGCCTGCCCGGGGGACCCCGCGGAGCACGTGCTGAGAGGCCCGGGCGCCGCCGTGGCCCTCGCTGGGTCCCGCACTGCTGGGAGGGCGGCGCGGGGCTCGGTGAGCGCTGGGCCTGTCTGAGGCTCCGTGTGAGGATGTTAGGGGCCGCGACGGACGTTCTCGGGCGGCCCCTCCCGCGGGTGTCCCCGCCCCCCGGGCGTCGCGGTGCTGTTGGTCGGAGGCGAACTTCCTCCGCGGCCGTCCTCTCGCTCGCGACGTGCGGACGGGACTGAGGGTTTAGTGGGTGCCGCCGTGTCACGGTTCCTGTGGTCCCCTTGTCCGCACGCCGAGTCCCGCACCGGGGTGATCCGCGGGGCCTTCCCGGTGCCCGCTCCGCCTGCGCGGTCGCGCCCCCGCCTCACCCCGTCCCCGACGCCCCCGGGAGCGCGCGGCCGGCCGCCTGCGGTTAGCTGCGGGTCGCCCGCGTCCCCGGCTCCCGGCGAGAGCCCCGGGGCCCCGTCGCGCTCGGAAGCGTCACGCCCGCGGCTTGACGAACTCGGGCCGAGCGGCGTCGTGTCGCCGACGTCCCCTGGGCTGCGACCGGGGCGTGAGAGGGACGGCGGGCTGGTGGCGCAGGAGCTCCCTTCCTCGGGAGCCGTTTCTGCCTTGCGGAGAAGTGCGACGCGCTCCGTGGGTCGCTCGCGCGGCCCGGCGCACCCCGGCAGCCGAGGCGGGTGACGCGTCCCCAGCCCCGGGGAGGCGCCCCGGAGCCCTGAGCAGACTGTGCTGCCGGCGGCAGACCCGAGAGGATGTGGCCGCACAGCGAAGCGGCGACCGCCGCAGGCTTGCGTTCGGTTAAGAACAAGATTTATTTCTGGGGATAATCGATAAATGGCTCCGAGAGGTGCGTTTGAGGCAGGCAAGGGAGCGCTGTCCCGGAAGCGCAGATAAATGGCTCCGAATTTGCTCTCTCGGTGTCGGGCATTGGCTGGGAACCGGCGCACATGTAAACGGATTAAGACGAAGAATAGGAACCAGGAAAGAGCTCCGAGAGCTGAGGTGAATTCCCGCGGGGGCCCCGCTTGGCTCAGAGGACTCTGCGGCCGTGGAGCAGCCGTCGGCAGCTTTCCCCTGAGGTGGGGCGCCCGGTGAGGAGACCAGCGCAGCGACCCGAGCGGCCTCCCAGGCTGTCGGGACTGAGGGAAACCCGAGGTTCCTCTGATGAAAGCACGTGCTGAGGAATCCGGGAAACGACGTCCTCTCCCACGGCGAGGACGGGCTCTTCGGGCGGAGCTGGCCTGGTTACATCAACAGGGGCCCTTCTTGTTCTGGAAGTGCTGTAGAGAAATCCAGATCTCACACACGTGCACCCTGCACACACACACACACACACGTGCACCCTGAACACACACACACACACACACACGGATCTCACACACGTGCACCCTGAACACACACACACACACACGTGCACCCTGAACACACACACACGGACCTCACACACGTGCACCCTGAAAACACACATACACACACACAGACCCTACGCCCATACCCATAAAGACCTTAAGGGGAAAGTACCCCAAATACCAAAATGTTGAAAAAATCCTCTCTCTTACTAGTGGGATAAAGGAAGTAATTATTTTCTTTATACTTTCATGCATTTTTACAATGAGCAATTACTATGTTTGTTATTGGAAAAATATTAACAGGAAGAATATATACTAGTCTATAATCATTCTTTTTGCCTTCCTACAAGCATTTGGAAAAAGCCTGTCGTGATTTCCTCTGAATTTAATATTCTTTGTCTTATTAAGGCTAATTTTGGAAATAAACTACATTGATTATATAGGTGCTAATTTGTAATAAAGGAAAGAAGGACAAAGGGGAAGTATGCCACAGTGGGGGCCACGTGGTTCGTAGAACATGGCACCAGGCCATTTCTGGTACATGGTCTGTGTCTTTGATCTTTCCTTTTACCAGTGCTCCAATGATAAAAGGCTGGATTTTGACAGTCAGTTTAGTAGCTTTTCCTGTAGACATGACCCTAAATTTTAAGTATTCACCATGTCATTCTGGCAATAATCATGTAACAAAAATATTTCAGGGCAATGTGCTGCCTAATTTGTTTAAACTGTGAGCATACAGCCATGAAAAATGAACAACCCACAATAAAGATTGGGTATATATATAGCTCATATTAAAACAACTTGGTAATTCATTAAACAGTTGTTAACGATTAATTGCTAATAATTTTTTTGTGACATAAACTTTTAGCTTCTGGACCATCAGAAAATGTCCCTGACTTCACAGAGCTCACATCTTGGTGGAAGAGGTACATGGAAAATGAGTGTACAAATAGACATTCTCAAGTATAATTAGCTAAACGACACTCTGTGATGTGACCTCTATTCCCCAAACACAACATGATTACCCACGAGATAAGCCCAACATTCAACAACCCTAGAAAGTTATGTAGAAATGAAAATATTATTGCTTTTACATAATCAAGTCTTGTTTTGTTTTTTACTCTTTTTTCCTCTGTCATAACTTTGGGTGGAAACTAATCAGAAGGCACATGTGCGCATATATATATTCAGGGAAAGACACTCAAAGTACTTAGATCTTTGATTCTGTCCTTTTCCTTCCTTCCACAAGTTTTGGCCCCAAGAACATGTCTTAATAACCATCCTTCATGCTAAACTCTCTCACAGATTGTACTTCTCAGGAATCCAAACTACAACACATAGGAAATTAGGCTCTGGAAACAGAATGGCCTTTTGTAATGATCTTGAGTAGGATCACGATAGCCAGACCTTTGTACTCTCATCCACCTGTCTTCGGATAAGGGCCTCAGCCGAAGAGGCATGGCCTCAAGCAAAGTGTTTGACAGCTGTAGCCAATGGGCTTTTTTCTCCTGGGTCCTAACTCAGGCATCCTGGATGGGAGGCTGATGTCCCTTTTCTCTTCTTCCTTCCAGGGAGATCAGTGGACATAGCTTTGAAGCTCTAGTCAGTGAGGTTGCTGCAGGAGGGAGAGTTGCATCCACAACAAGATGGGCACAGAGGTGTGGTGTGGTGAGGGAATGCCCCATGGATGTCTCTGGAACCGTGAAAGCCTCTGGGTTATGTACACGGAAGAAAGGAAAGAAGTAATAGAAGAGGGTAGCCAAGCCTCATAATGCTCATCCTGACCCCGTTATAAAATGCTTTACAAACATGCTTACCTTTATGACTTCAGGGATCAAGGAACTTCCTTTCCTCCCCAAATGATCATGTCCATTTCCATGCAGTGAACATTTTCTTCCTTTCATTACACATAAAGTCAAGTCATTAAAGTGGAAATTTCACATACAAGTAAAAATGAGTTCAAGTAAATAATGCCAATGGAAGTATCAAATTCTTCACTATTTTGAAATAGGACTTCTGAGGATGGCATTATCACTAGAAGAAAAGTACAGTAAAAGAGAGAAACTTGTATATTAAAAACACACTTTATTGTGTTCTTGGACTACTTTATTTTTAGGGGAATGCTTATATGTGTAAAAAAAAGCTGAAATGAAGTTAAACAGTCATTTCCTGAATTCATACTTCTAATAAGAAATTGCTTAAGAATATGGGGAGGTGGGATGCCTGGGTGGCTCAGCTGGTGGAGCATCTGAATCTCGGTTTTGGCTCAGGTCATGGTTTCAGGGTGGTGGGATCCTAAGATGGGCTCTGTGCTCAGTGGGATGTCTGCTGGAGATGCTCTCTCCTTCTTGCTCTCTCACTCATACTCTCCCTCTCTCTCAAAGTAAATAAGCCTTTGAAAAAAGATTTAAGAATATGAAGAGATGAAGATATGAGGGAGAGAGAATCCCTACCCATGTGGTTCAGACATGTCTGAATTAAGAGTCCATTTTTGTTTAATTTTGTTACTTATGGGTATCTTTGAGAGAAACTTTGACTTTTTTTTAGTACAAGGTAGGGTATAAATTTGGAAATGCAAAGTATAAAAATATTCTTTATACAATTTGGAATTAAAAGTGCCCTAAGAGTTCATTGCAACATGAGAGATAACCACATCAGCTCCACTGACAGAACATTTGTGATGAAGTTTAGGAGTAAAATTGTTTTGGGAGTTGTGGAGAGTAGGACAGTATTATCTTCTAGAACCAGTGCACTATAAAATATGAAATGGAATATGTCCATGGATAATAGTTTGATTTGATTGGTGGCAGGTAAGTGTACAAGGCTAGTCTGGGGACTGTATTTTAATAAGCTTTGCAGGTAGTATGGAATCCGTGATGACTTTGAGGCAGGGTCTAGTGTTCTCAGAACTACACTTCAGAAGCGTAACCTAGGATCAAGGTTTGGGGTGAATTTAAGTGGCTGGAGGTAAGAGGTTGAGCTGTGAAACAGAGTAGAATAAGCATGAACATGAAAAAACATAGTAGTTCCCCAACTTGTAAATTATGTGACCCAGCCAAGTTTCTTAGCTAGTCTCAGTCTTAATTTTTTTTTAATTTTTTAAAAATTTATTTATTTGACGCACAGAGATCACAAGTAGGCAGAGAGGCAGGCAGAGAGAGAGAGAGAGGAGGAAGCAGGCTCCCTGCTGAGCAGAGAGCCCGATGCGGGGCTCGATCCCACGACCGTGGGATCATGACCTGAGCCAAAGGCAGAGGTTTTAACCCACTGAGCCACCCAGGCACCCCTCAGTCTTAATTTTTGAATAGCTATAAATGGAAGCAGAATAGTTATTTCACAGAGTTCATATAAGCAAAAAGCAACAAGATTTGTAAACTATTTGAGTGTATATTTCCAGTAATTAGTAGTTCTTTCTATCCGTATCTATCAACCGTCCAGGCTTCTATTACCGTATTCTGGGAGTAAAAAAGATGTGCCATCAAACATTAGTAATGAGGATAAACAGGAGAAAAGAACACCTACATAGCCTACCCCGTGTTTGTACCCCCAACAGAACATGGTTCATTAAAATGAATGGCAATTACGAAATTGTGGCAAATCATCCCGGAACTTCTTTTCCACTGAAAATTGTTAGAATAAAGCACCCTGATTGTTTCATAAATGACCAGCTAAAAACAATACCCCATTCGTGTTACCTAGTCTTTTCTTCATTATGGAAAATTTGTGGCCAAAAAATTCTGGATATGGGATCTGATGGTCTGAATTGCTGCCAAACTTAGGGCTTAAAGTGAATTTTGAGAATCACGGGGAAATTTGGTGATTCTGACAAGAAGAAACATTGTGAAGACATGTTGGCCATACATCAAATGGATAATCAGATTTGAAGGAGTCATTACCATGTGCATCCTGTCCTTTCTTTGCAAACAAGATTGGTCTTGGTTGTGAAATGTACCAAATTTAAACTATTGGGAGAGAGAAAATTGTTTTTTCTGTCTTGTTTCATTTGTCAGTGTGTTTTCACACAATAAGAAACCAAATTATCTCTATCACTTCTTTCTTGACATGGTCCCAAGGCTTACAAAAGGAGAGAGAAGAAAGCGGTAGAAAGATCAGGGTAACATAGAAGCAACATGATAGAATTATGTAAAAAGAATGAGAAATAACATAAATGCATATATGTATATTAAAGATACCATATTGTTATTTTAATATTTATCTGTGTGTGTGTATGTACATGGTTGGTAAAAATTTTGCAAAAAGAGTCTTTGAGTCCATATTTAGGACAGAGACTACATCAAGAGGACTAGAGTCCTAGAGAACACAGAGGACCAGTAGTGCCAAAGACATAGGAGGAGAACAAATAACAACTTCCTAGAATTACTGGTCCAAACAATTTTTTTCCTCTGAATTTAAATGCAATATATGTTTTTTAAAAAATACTTATTTTAGAGAAAGAAAGAGGACACGTGTGCATGTCCAATTTTTAAAAATTAGAAAAAAATGAACCAAGATACCCTGAGGTGTAGTCAGTCATTGTGCTGTAACGTGATGTGTGTCGACTTTTTTGAATACATGTATGGATTCATAAGATAATAGCACATAAATCATATATATAATCCTACCTTTATGATTAAGAATTATATTACCAGCACAATCATATATTGTCTGGTATGCAGAAAATGTTTTATATTGGCTTCAGGCTATTCTGAGAGACCATCTGAACTATTTTACAGTAAGTAGACCATTTTATCTATTATACACAATACTTTAAAAATTTTTTTATAGAGCTTTATTTTTTTAATTTTTAAAAATTTTTTTTAACATTTTAATTTAATTTTTTTCAGTGTTCTAAGATTCACTGTTTATGTACTACACCCAGTGCCCCATGCAATCTGTGCCGTCAGATTAATACCCATCACCAGGCTCACCCATCCCCCTACCCCCTTCCTCCAAAACCCTCAGTTTGTTTCTCAGTCTTAAAAAAATTTTAAGTGAATATGCTAAGTTACCAAATGTGGCTTTTTTTAGTAATAGAAAACAAGAAAGATCTAGCTCCCTTATGCTGGCTCCAGTTCTCAGAGGGAAGGAGAGTGTGTGGTTGATGCCTATTTGCAGTGTGGTTAGTAGGTAAAGGGAATTATTCATGAATTGGTGAATTGGTCTAGGTTTGTGCAAAGAGACTGTGACATGATGTTTCATGTAATGCTATCATTTAACATTGAGTAGTTACTGTGTGCCAGGCAGTATTCTGAGCCTTTTACACATAAAAACTCTTTTAATCTTCACCATAACCCTCTAGTTGGTACTAGCACGCATCTTCCTTTTACAGGTGAGGAAAATAAGGCACAAAAATATTGTGTCATCACTTGGTCTTTTTTTTTTTTAAGGAAATTGACTTTTTTTTTTACATATTTTATTTATTTATTTTTTTTATAAATTAATTTATTCATTTTCAGAAAAACAGTATTCATTATTTTTTCACCACACCCAGTGCTCCATGCAATCCATGCCCTCTATAATACCCACCACCTGGTATCCCAACCTCCCCGCCCCACCCGCCCCACCCCCGTCACTTCAAACTCCTTAGATTGTTTTTCAGAGTCCATAGTCATCACTCAGTCTTAAGCAGAAGTCTCCAGAGACTTATGGACCACTGTGCCCAAGCTCTCATGCTGCATACCTATCTTGCATTTGTGTCAAGATATTTAATACTGACTGTGTTTGGACACATTTGTCATGACCTTCATCATCGGAATTCCTATTTACAATTCTAGAAACTAGAAGGCAGAGGAAAAAATTTATAGATTATTCAGTGACCAAACTGCCATCTGAGATTATTACATACGCAGCAGGATAACAGTCATCTGTGAGAACAGAAGAAGGACATAAGCAGATGTACATGTGCTTAGTAGGTGTACCATCAGATATCATGCTGAAGAAATTGACCAGGTGATTTCTCTAAACAAAAGGAAATGGCATCAAAACAAGACTGAAAGATAAAGACAGAAGAGTTGTGCAGGGAAAAAACCAAACAAATGCATCCACTGAATTTTATGTTCTTAGCTAGATTTAAATGGATAGAAATTTGCCCCTAGCTGTGTTGGATGATAAGGACTGCACTTACCCTACTGTCATAACTAATTAGAAAAGTGGGAAAAATACATGAAGCAACTGTTTTGAGGCACTGGGTAACAAGTAGCCTTTCACTGTGATCTTTGAGAGAATGCAAACAAATGAGGTGAGTCCTGTGATTGTTATCCAACTTTCTGCCTGGAGGCAACTTTTAAATCTGGAGCAAAAGGAAAGAGCTTGCAGGCAGGGCCCAGAATTCCCAGTGGATTGAAGGAAGGAGATGGGATGTTCATGAGGCTGAGCAGTCCAGAAGTTGCGGGACAGAACTACAGAAGGGAGGAAGTCTCAGCGTGAAGGAGTGTTAACAGTCAGTGCAGGAACATTGGGTGAGGCTTTGCTCCCTCAGTACGAGGCCATGCGTGTGAAGGATGCACCTTCAGAATGCTAGGTGAAAAATCACCAAGGGATGGTAAGATGGAAGCATCCCAGAGCTCACACATGATGCAGGATTGTTTGAACTATGTATGACTGGACCAACTGGAGAATTCTCAGTGTTTCAGTGAGACCTTTCACAGGAACCCTTATGATCATGCCTTGTGGAAGAGTAGCACTTTCTATGGAGTAAAGGCTACCTTACACTAGGAGAACATGAAAGTAGACTGAAAAAGGAACATAGGTTTTGTTTTCCCATATGAAGTTCATAGTAAAAAGCTTTTTAAAAATCCATCCTGTTGTTGTTGTTATTATTTTTTTGGCATGGTTTTGGAAAAAATAATTTAAATTTTCTTCATAATTAAAAACATATATGAAGTGGTACATAATTTATAAATAAATACTTATATTGGGTTCATGCTCAGAATTTCACTGGAAGAATTGCAGTCTAAAGATTGTAGATCATTTGTTCATAATGGTCCAATGATAGTGGACCATTTAAAGAAATTAGGTGTATCTACTTGAACAGCTTACTAAATATAAAATTCACCATTGAATTACATGGAAAATAAATTTCCTACCACATTAAAAAAAAGCTTAAGAACACACTTATAATACATATGTTTAGTGTATATCTTTATGTGAGTTGAAAACTAGAAGTTTATCTACTGCAATGAACACAGTGTTCATTTTATCTATCTATATATTTAGCTATCTACTATATATTTTTACTTTATTTTTTGTATTTTTTTGCATTTTCTGTAAATACATGAATTTTATAATTAAAATGTATAAATATTGGGAAGGCTATGTCATATTTGCATTTCTTTTTTTTTAATAGACAATAGTGTAATTAAATATTTTAAAAAAATTTTTTAAAATTTATTTATTTTCAGAAAAACAGTATTCATTATTTTTGCACCACACCCAGTGCTCCATGCAATCTGTGCCCTCTATAATACCCACCACCTGGTACCCCAACCTCCCACCACCCCACCACTTCAAACCCCTTAGATTGTTTTTTTGCCATATTTGCATTTCTGACTATCATATCCCCTAGGATACTGTTGGAATTCAGTTTATGTTTAATAAATCTATGGACGGATACATGACTTAATGAATAAAATTTTATTATTTTGAAAATTTATCCTCAGAGATAAATATTTTGTTTTCTGATTAAGTAGCACTATACTAAGTATTCAAAAGTAATAATTTAAAATTCTGAGTTATCTTTTGTTCTTTGCTTAGATATTTTTAAAAATACTGATTGTGCTTTTGCTCAGCTTTTTCTCCTTGCATTTATATAACAAAATTTTAAAGTAATCTGATGGTCCTCTAGTAGTTTGTTAGAATCAAAAGCCTCTGCCACATTAATTGGTTGAGAACCACAGTTTGATCTTGATCACAGACTGAGTATTTATGATGCTCTAGTTCCTCTTCAGTGACTACAAGGTTCATTACATTATCTTTATAAGATGGAGTCAGTGAGGGTGATAAACATCATGACCCAACGAATTACCAGAGTGTGAGGGAGGGGAGACAGGAGGAAAGAGAAAACAGGGTACGTAGACCCTACATTTATCTCACATAAGAAATGTGAGGGAGAAGAACGTGAGGAACCAGGAATAGAAGGAAAAATGAGTGTAGGTGGAAGACCATCAGTCAGCAAAACAAGCAAAGCCAAATAAGGCTCATATAAGCTATTTTCATGTGGATTTACCATGTTTCCTGGTATCAGAAGTCAGTGAAGCCTCACTCAGGACTTCCAGTTCTCTCTCTGATTCCACTTATCCAAATTGAGAACTGATTACAGAAACATTCAGAAAAACAGTTGTGCGGGGTTACCAGCAAAATTTGTAATATAGAGATGATATTGTGTAGGAAGAAATATTTCTAACTAAAATAATTCAATATTTCTACATCATTACCATTAGTCATTATAATTTATTAAGTCTACATTTATTTAAAAGACATTTCTGATATTTCTTTTGGACTTACGTAATTAATTGATATGAGTCAGAGAAAATCAGAGTATGTACATATGATAATGTTTTAGTTGCAAACTTGACTAATAGAATAAAATTACAAAAATTCCACTCAATCAGAAGAAAAACACACGCTAACACACACAACACAGGCAATATGTTAACAAAAGGAACAATAAAAACAAAGTATTTCATGAGATATTAATGCAAAACCAAGAACAGTCATATTTTTCATATCAAGAAACTTTGATTGTTTCAAGTAATTATTAAAAATATTCCCAAATAGCATTACAGAATAAAATGTGACTGTATTGTATGTAAATCACTAAAACAAAGTGCCTCAAAAACACTGATAATAATCAGATGTTTCAAGCGTGCCAGGCACAAAATGAGAGCAGTAGTCCTGTTATCAGATAGTGTTAAATTTAGAGTTATTAAACACGATAGGACAGAAGGAAGGACAATTAGCATCCCTTAAGTGTGAAATCCACAAGAAAAATCTAATATTTGTTATACATGTAATGAAATATCATAAATGTTCATGAAACAAAATAACAGGTGATTCAAGGAGACATAGAAGCAATGCGGGAGGTGATTTGATGCCTACTTGTCTTGTGACACAGTATGTGTACAAAATAATGATAAAGGTCACCCAGATAATTTGATGAATAAAAAGATGTACTTTATATAATGAATTCTGTACCTTGAAAACAGAGAATAAGGCTTTTTTTTTTTTCCCCAAGTGACCATATGCTCATCCACAAGCCCAAGGAAACCGTGGGTCAACTAAGGCATTTTAAACCGTGACTTTTGTAGCTGTTTGGAAAATAGTCCCCTGTCCTGTTTCTCAGACACTAAAATTATGAATTGACATGGGCCAGATTGTACAACCTGAGTCCGTGAGTGATGGATGAGGGCCTCTTCAGGTCTGAGGGCACCATTACCCCGCAGTGATGAATTGCACAGGATCTCTCAGAGATTGATGAAGCACACCTGGCCCAGGTGAGATGTTCCTTGGCATGGATTCAGATTTGACTCCAATAGGATTGTAAGCCTCATATACTAAATTGGATCTAGGAGACACTCAAGGTCTGAGGAGTTCTGGAGTGACCTTCATTCACTCCCACATTGTCAGTAGTCTGCAGCCTTGTTTTTTCCAGCGAGAAATTTCAGACCAAATGTTCATCTTGTCTATAAAAATATTGCTGATCTCTTTGATACCTGCCACTAGTTTGCTGATAGATCTGTCTCAAACATTGGTTGATTTACCTGTTTCTTACCTACTATTGACTGTTGTCACCAACGTGGCCATTTATTCTCATGTAGTCATAAAAATTGACAAAATCTCAGTCCATCCCAAAAAGAAATAAAGATGCAATCAAAATGTAACAACAACACGTGAAGAATAACAAGGAAATAAGCTATATTACCAGCATTTGAACACTTTCTTTAAAGGCTTTTGGCTAAGACTGGAAGCCTAGGGGTGGTGGAGAGAGGAAAAAGTGTTACTGCAGAGTATCTCTAAAACAATTACAATAAAATATTATAGGTCTGAGGGCACTTCCTTCTTGATCTCTGAAGGAAAGAAAAAGGTACAATAAAGTATGCAAATTGTTAGGTAACTCTTTCCAAGGAAAAAATAAAAGGGAGAAGAAGCAAAGCACAACTATGGAGAGCCAGACATGATAAGGAGGGAGAACCACAGACAGGATATTCAAGCACATGAATTTTTTGTTCAATGCTAAGCAAATAACTTTGAAAACATGAGTGAGATACATTCTTTTACAGAAAACTAGAAATGACCAAAACTAATCATGCAAGATATAGAAATGCTAAACAAACCTGTTATCTTGGAAGAATTAGGAAAAATTGTCAAACAATTTTTGAAGGATGTTTTAATCTGGGTTCTTTCCTCAGGAGAGTGTTGAAGTTTGTGCAGGTAAAATGTTTGGATTATTTATTAACATTTTCTTGTTTGGAAATGAAAGAGACTTTGATGAAAAAGCCTTTTTTTTCTTTTTCCTCACATCTGATTCTGTTCCTTCTAAATCTTGCATACAAAGCCTTATAAAAAGTACCAATTAAATAAATGAGTTGCTGGTGAGAGACAGGAAGTCGCCTGTGAATTCTCTGAAAGAACAGGATACTTGGGCCTGGAACAAGTAAGTAGCAGCCCAGTAAATATTTGCAGTAAACGGAGTGACACATGTAGATGCATGTAGCACCACAGTAGGCATCAGGAGAGTTGGGCTACATACTAGTTCATTACCAATAACTGACCTTGAGCAAGTCCTTGAATTGTTTTTGTGAATTTCATTTCTTTGTGCAGATGGAAGATACTTGGCTTTTAAAAATACTGTATATTAATTGGTTTCTCACCAGTGTTTGAAGGGTGCTTAAATAATAATATATTGATGGACTCCTGTCTCACGTTGAGGTGTTTTATCCATTTTGAGTTTATCTTTGTGTACGGTGTAAGAGAATGGTCGAGTTTCATTCTTCTACATATAGCTGTCCAGTTTTCCCAGCACCATTTATTGAAGAGACTGTCTTTTTTCCACTGTACATTTTTTCCTGTTTTGTCGAAGATTATTTGCCCATAGAGTTGAGGGTCCATATCTGGGCTCTCTACTCTGTTCCACTGGTCTATGTGTCTGTCTTTATGCCAGTACCATGCTGTCTTGGTGATCACAGCTTTGTAGTAAAGCTTGAAATCAGGTAGCATGATGCCCCCTGTTTTATTTTTGTTTTTCAACATTTCCTTAGTGATTCGGGGTCTCTTCTGATTCCATACAAATTTTTGGATTATTTGCTCCAGCTCTTTGAAAAATACCGGTGGAATTTTGATTGGAATGGCATTAAAAGTATAGATTGCTCTAGGCACTATAGACATTTTAACAATGTTTATTCTTCCAATCCAAGAGCATGGAATGGTATTCCATCTTTTTGTGTCTTCTTCAGTTTCTTTCATGAGTGTTCTGTAGTTCCTCGAATACAGATCCTTTACCTCTAGGCAGTAATCTCTTCGATATCAGCCACAGCAACTTCTTTCAAGATATGTCTCCAAAGGCAAAGGAAACAAAAGCGAAAATAAACTTTTGGGACTTCATCAAAATCAAAAGCTTCTGCACAGCAAAGGAAACAGTCAAGAAAACAAAGAGGGCATGGATTGCATGGAGCACTGGGTGTGGTGAAAAAATAATGAATACTGTTATGCTGAAAATAAATAAATTTAATTTAAAAAAAAAGAGGCAACCCACGGAATGGGAGAAGATATTTACAAATGATAGTACAGACAAAAGGTTGATATCCAGGATCTATAAAGAACTCCTCAAACTCAACGCACACAAAACAGACAATCATATCAAAAAATGGGCAGAAGATATGAACAGACACTTCTCCAATGAAGACATACAAATGGCTATCAGACACATGAAAAAATGTTCATCACTAGCCATCAGGGAAATTCAAATTAAAACCACATTGAGATATCACCTTACACCAGTTAGAATGGCCAAAATTAGCAAGACAGGAAACAACATGTGTTGGAGGGGATGTGGAGAAAGGGAAACCCTCTTCCACTGTTGGTGGGAATGCAAGTTGGTGCAGCCTCTTTGGAGACCAGTGTGGAGATTCCTCAAGAAACTAAAAATAGAACTTCCCTATGACCCTGCCATTGCACTATTGGGTATTTACCCCAAAGATACAGATGTAGTGAAAAGAAGGGCATCTGTAACCCAATGTTTATAGCAGCAATGACCACAGTCGCCAAACTGTGGAAAGAACCAAGATGCTCTTCGACGGAAAAATGGATAAGGAAGATGTGGTCTATATACATGATGGAGTATTATGCCTCCATCAGAAAGGACAAATACCCAACTTTTGTAGCAACATGGACGGGCCTGGAAGAGATTAGGCTGAGTGAAATAAGTCAAGCAGAGAGAGTCAATTATCATATGGTTTCATTTATTTGTGGAGCATAACAAATAACATGGAGGACATGGGGAGTTAGAGAGGAGAAGGGAGTTGGGGGAAATTGGAAGGGGAGGTGAACCATGAGAGAGTATGGACTCTGAAAACCAATCTGAGGGTTTTGAAGGGGTGGGGGGTGAGAGGTTGGGGTACCAGGTGGTGGGTATTATAGAGGGCACAGATTGCATGGAGCACTGGCTGTGGTGCAAAAATAATGAATACTCTTATGCTGAAAATAAAAAATAAATCTAAAAAATAATAATATATTGAAATATTAAAATAAGAGGAACATTTAATGTCTTACTCACCGAAGTGAATACAGTAAGATTGGTACCACTCCCTATGGGAGCCTTGTCTTGGATTGCTAAGAACATTTTATGGAAAAGTCTGGTTTTATCAATTTCATATTCAAATCTGCAAAGTAAACTTAACTTTCTTCTCTCTTTCTCTCTCTCTCTTTTTTTTTTTTTGAAGCATTCCTTTCTTTTATAACTCTCTTCCCACTTGTAAGTGGGAAAATAACTCCAATGTATTAAACCTGGTTCCATGGCACCATCCAAATAGTCCTTTGAGGAATCTCTCATTGCTTTTAGAAAAAAATATATTCAGTCTCTAGTATTACCCCATCCTCATTCCTCCACCCAGATGATGCCCATGTATATGAGGAAGCTTGCTGTATCACATGCAGCTGAGTAGGGGTCTTCCATCCTCTAGTTTGTTCTTCACATCCTCTGGTTTCTTACTGATCTTCTCTATAGAGTAGTTCGTTAAGTTTACTCCCTGGTCATTCTGGCTGGAATTTATGCTAAAAATGGTAGCTGGTAAAGCATGTCGCCGATTTCCTTTTGGCTTGATTAAAGCCCAGACATCTTGCAATGCAGACTTTACACACTTGGGTGCTTACTGCTTTTGTAGATCCTCTCTGTTACTTCCTTTGCTGACAACAGAATTGACTGTGAAGTCACTACTCCCTTCAATAGTTCAGACTCCACTAGTAGATCTGAAGCTGACTGCTTGCCTCATAAAGAGACCCAAGAACTTCTGGGATCAGTCTAAACCATTTAGGAAAAGAGGAAAGCTAATACCTAGCCTGAAAAAAGAAAACAATTTCATCATATAGCCAAGGTTACTCTATTTTGGGAATCTTCTAAGTCGGTGTGGGATAAAGCAAAACACATCCAAAGTGCTCTAGAAGCTCATTTCCTTCTCCCTTCCAGGAGTCTGCCAGAATCTGATTCAGCACGTATAAATGGATTCAATGGCAGCTCTAGAAATTCTTACTTTCAAACAAGTTACTTCCTTAGCAGGAAGATCCCACTGTTACATAATAGACTTCATGTTCTCTGCCCTCCTTTCTTCATAATAACACGGGCTGATGTAGAGGATTGGATCCTTTTATTGTATACTTCCTTGGTGTCAGTCCTGCCCAACATGATGGCAAGCATGGCACGAGAATATGACAACATGGTACTCTACTAGTTCTCTGTTTCTGACTTTCTGAAAATCCCTGGTTTTACAGATAAAGGACACAGTTACGCCTGTTGCTCTGTGTCTGTGCCGTAGTTGGACAATGGGAGGAGCACTGCACACTTCCTTACTCAGGCCAAGAGGAGCCATTTTAGGGAATCAGCCAATATCCAGTAGTATGCTGGAGAGGGCTCCTGCCCACTCATGACAGAAGATAGCTAAAACTTCAACATCGCCTTTATAACAAATGGTATAAAATTAAATGAATTACATCAAAACAGGAATAAAACATACTCAAGACACATCACTGTTTAACTTTTTTTATTACTTGTGCTCTTGAGATTTGTGACCTTTATTTCTATGGTGGAGGTACCACATCACCATGAACTACTGCATAATTCTTCCCATGTCTGTATTCAGTGACATTGTGTTGTCAGCTTGAAATTGGTCATGGCGGCAGTATTTACCCTATAGAAAAAGGCACACACTACAAACACAGACTTCCCCCCCCCCACCAACGCCTTCTGGAGAGCTTATTGTTAAACATTGGACAGCACACTACAATTTACCTCTCCCAAAATGGAGACCATTGTTTGTTGCTGACTATGAGCCAGAAGAATGATCAACATGGCTGTTAGACACAGCTTGTTTTCAGGAAACTTTCTCCTGCATCGGAAGCCCAGAAAAGTGTTTCAGTACTGAAATGCAACATAGCCATTCTTCAAGATATATAATCAAAGCTCAGTTATATATACCAACAAGAACTATGAAAAGAAAAGTAATCATATCAGCTTAGCTTTGTAATTCATTATCTACCTTATTTAGCAAGGTATTTACCTTTCCAGATGTGTTTAGTTTAGCGCAATCAGATGTTAAGCATCTAAGCAAATACTTTTCACTGAGGGCTCTGCAACCTGTCTGGGGAGAAAGGAAAATAGCCTGATTAGCATGTTTTACCACAAATAATACATTCAAGAAAGGCAATGTTCTTGTGATTCCTTTTATGCGAAGATTCCTAAAGTTGTTTGAAATTAACTATTCTATGGTTTCTATGTTTTTTTTTTTCATTCTTACATAAAAGTTTTGCTTTATTCTTTTATCTAACACACTCCTAAATATAATGATGGAGGTTCGAAGATGAACAACCAGTGGTCTCTGCCCTTTAGGATATCATAGTCTACTTGGTGGAGACAGCCAAGAAGTACCCAGCAACCAAGTGAATGCAGTGATGTAAATGAAGGAGGGTTTGTGGGAGCACATCTGTAGATAACCATGTCTTCAAGTATGTAAACATGATATTATCTCCTTTGTCCTTCCCCTCCTTTCCCATCTGCTTCCCTCCCCTTCCCTCCCCTTCTCTTCACTCTCTTCTCTCCTCTCCTCTCCTCTCCTCTCCTCTCCTCTCCTCTCCTGTATCCCTTCGATGCTCCTGCTGGGTAAATCCATCTGAAATGTATGGTGATATCCCTCATCCTCAGTTGCTTCATGTGGTACTGTGAAAACAAAGCCAATTTTAGCATCAAAAGATATTTTCAAGTATTTTTCTTCACTAGGCAAGCTGTAAGAATCTTCAGCTGTTTTGTTGCCATGGTGAGTGGAGTGGAAGCGATATTTCTAGTCAGAAAGGAGAATCTAGAAAATGAATGCTAATATGAAGTAAACTAACAGCCGTCATCCTTTAATGTACTCAAGTTAACTGCGAGAGTCAGCACCTCCTCTCAGACACTCAAGGAAGCATGTAACGGTGCATGAAGGCAGGGGTAGTGGTTGCCCATTTTCTCCTCTTTGCAGATTCAGTTTTGAGTATGTCTTAAGTTACACATTTTACTTTACTTCAAAGAATGGGCTTAAAATTTGGTTGTAGTGAGAAAATAATGTTTATGGGGATAGAGGAACTAGATTTCAGTAAGTGCTACAAAAATGATCACATTCTTTAAAAATTATCATCTTCTATTTGGCCCAGGAAAGTTCATAAATTAGCAGGAGCTCAGTTTGTTTACCTATAAAGAGAAAAAAAAAAAGAACAAATAATAAGACAAAAAATAGGAAAACTTATAATCTTTGTCCTTATAGCAATATTTTGATAGTGAATGATATAATGTATTCTTTTTTTTTAATTTTTTATTTTTTATAAACATATATTTTTATCCCCAGGGGTACAGGTCTGTGAATCACCAGGTTTACACACTTCACAGCACTCACCAAAGCACATACCCTCCCCAATGTCCATAATCCCATGCCCTTCTCCCAAACCCCCTCCCCCCAGCAACCCTCAGTTTGTTTTGTGAGATTAAGAGTCACTTATGGTTTGTCTCCCTCCCAATCCCATCTTGTTTCATTTATTCTTCTCCTACCCACTTAAGCCCCCATGTTGCATCACCACTTCCTCATATCAGGGAGATCATATGATAGTTGTCTTATGGAAAGAACCTAGATGTCCATCAACAGATGAATGGATCAAGAAGATGTGATATAATGTATTCTAAAAGACTTATAAAGTCTTAGGAAGCAGATAAACATTCAGTTTTGCTATCACCACATGGAAATACCACACACAAAATGATGTATTATTGATCACAACAGTTGATAAAACAAATATAGAGTTCTATCTGGTCAGTGAAATTCCCTCACTATTTCAAATAATCTATTCATTACCTTTCTTTACAGAGATTGTGAGATAGCATGGCTATTTATGGACTTCTATAGCTATGACTATATTCAGGAGGCCAAACAGGTCTGCCTGTTGTTTTTGTGGAGGTTTTTATCTTCTAATTACTTCATTGTAAGGATTAACTATGTATTCCGGATGTAAGTTCTGTCCTGTTTAGACACTATACAAAAATAAATAAATAAATAAATAAATAAATAAAGACATAGGATTGGCCAATAAATAGAACAGGTGCTCAAATGCATTGGTGATTAGGGGAATGCAAACTAAAACCATAATGACATCCTATTTCACAACCAGTAGAGTGAATACAATTAAAATGAGTATTGACCAGATTATAAAACAACCAGAACCCTTATATTTTGTTAAAAGAATGAAATGGTACTTTGGCAAGTTTTGTTTCATTTTCTTGATACTAGGTGTTTTTCCAATGGAAATAAAATTATGTTCAGGAAGACTATCACACACTACCACTTTATTCATAATGGCTTCAAATGGAAATAATCTAAATATTGATCTATAAGTGATGAATGAATACATAACTTATATTTATAAATTGTAATACTACTCCTCAATAAAAAGTAATGAAATGCTGATTTACACGTCAGTGAAACTCAAAAACGTGCTATGTGATACAAACTAGAAACAAAATAATACATACTTCGAGGTTCTATTTATTTGAAGTTCCAAAACAGAGAATACAATATATGGTGATACAAACCAGATAAATTGTTTGGGTGACAAGTGGATTGGGATTGCATTCAAAGGAGGCAGAACACTTTCTGGAGTGACAGAAATGTTCTATACCTTGAATTACGTGGTAGCCATATAGGTGTATGACTTTGTTAGTATTCATCTAATCGTGTACTTAGAATTTGCCTATTTTATGTAAAGTATAATTTATAAAGTTAATTTTATTTACTTTTTATAAGATTTTATTTATTTGAGAGAGAGTGCAGGAGTGTGAGCAGGGGTGGGGGATCAGAGAGACAGGGAGAAGCAGACTCCCTGTTGAGCAGAGACTTGGGGGATCCCAGGACCCTTGAGATCATGACATGAACTGAAGGCAGATCCTTAACTGACTGAACTACCCAGGTGTTCCTATAAAGATAATTTTAAATGGTAAAGGTGAAATAAAAGCTTTCAGAAAATAAATACTGAGAAAATTTGTTGACAGCTGAGCCACCTTAAGAAATGCTAAGCAAGGTTTTTCAGGCTGAAAAGAAAAACTACCAGACAGAAACTCAGATGTCCCTAAAAACTTTTATATTTAGTTTTTGTCTTTTAAAGTTATTTTGCTGAAAATAGGATTTCATATTGCCAATTTATAGTTTCAACACTTTAAAGGTATCATTCATTAACTTTGTGTTTCCATTGTTTCTGATGAGATGTCAGCTATTATTCTTTTTTTTTTTTTAATTTATTTGACAGAGAGAGATCACAAGTAGGCAGAGAGGCAGGCAGAGAGAGAGAGAGAGGAGGAAGCAGGCTCCCTGCTGAGCAGAGAGCCTGAGACGAAGGCAGCGGCTTAACCCACTGAGCCACCCAGGCACCCCCTCAGCTATCATTCTTCATCACACTTTTCATGAATATGACAAGTCCTTTTTCTCTGATGCTTTTGAGGTTTAGTCTTCATTTTTAATGTTCATTCTTGTACTCTGGTATACATGAATGTGATCTCCAGTGGTTTTTGTTCTTGGGGTTTGTGAAACTTCTTTGATTTATGGGTTGATTGTTTACCAGTTTGGTTAAACTTAGCTCTGTTTCTCTTCTGATCATTTCTTACTTTATCCTCTCTTCTCTCTTTTTAGAAATCCAGTATCAAATATGGTTAAGTTTATTTGATTTCCTAGAGTTCCCTGACATGATGTTTGATTTCTTTTTTTTAATTTTAATGTTTTATGGTTAGAATATTTCTTACTTACCTTTATTCAAGTTCACCAATTATTTCTTCTGCTATGTCAGATGTGTTGTTAAAGTCATTATGTACTTCACTTGATATTTTTAATCTTTTAGTTCTATAACGTCTGCTTAGTATTAGTTTAAAGTCTTTGTTCCTCCGTTAAAATCCTGGTCCACATATTCTAACCATCTTTTCCTATGAATTAATATCCTTGTCTCCAGCAGTCTTTTCATTTAGTTATTTAATTGTTAATGGCTTTATCTTAGCCTTTAATTCTTGCTTCCTAATTCCAACATCTAGGACATCTTTTGTTCTGGCCCTATTGACTGTTGTTATTATTGTTTTTGATTGTGAGTACCATTTCCCTGTATATTTGTATGTCTCTAATCATTGTGGTATGCTAGATAGACATTTTGTATAAGGATTCAGCAGACACTAAAATAGGTCGTTTTATTTTGTTTTGTTTTTCTCCTCTGGAAAACATACTTTCCCTTGATAGGAGCCTAACCTTAGTAGCTAACAAAATGAATCAAAAGTAGCTAACATCATGAATCAAGAAGGTTAAGGTCCATATACACTATGGAGTATTATGTCTCCATCAAAAAGGACGAATACCCAATTTTTGTAGCAACATGGACAGGCCTGGAAGAGATTATGCTGAGTGAAATAAGTCAAGCAGAGAGAGTCAATTATCATATGATCTCACTTATTTGTGGAGCCTAACAAATAGCATGGAGGACAGGGGGTGTTAGAGAGGAGAAGGAGTTGGGAGAAATTGGAAGGGGAGGTGAATCATGAGAGACTATGGACTCCGAAAAACAATCTGAGGGGTTTGAAGTGGCAGGGGGTTGGGAGGTTGGGGTACCAAGTGGTGGGTATTAGAGAGGGCACGGATTATATGGAGCACTGGGTGTGGTGAAAAAATAATGAATACTGTTTTTCTGAAAATAAATTAATTAATTTATAAAAAAAAAGAAGGTTAAGCAATTGCAAATTTATAAGTTTTACTTTACTTCTGGTGTCAAATGAGATACAAGGAAGGATCTTTGCTTTTTTTCCCAATCCTAAACTTCTTGAGTCGACAGAGGGAATGTTGTCTTTGATCTTCTATGTTATCTGGACTGAGTCTGTTTGTAGCTTTAGTTATATTCAGCTTAGCTCTGACTTCAGCTCCAGAGCTGCCCTGTTTCTCAGCTCTGCTCCACCTCAGTTAACATAGCACATTCTTGTGGAGGAGAACTGTCAAGGGAAGGTAACCTTTTTTCTGTGTTTGACACTCTTCTTGTTACTTCAAGATTTGTTACTAACTTGTTAGTAACTACTTGTTACTAACAAGATTACTAACAAGATTTTCCAAGCAAAGATGTTAATAAAAGCTTGGCCACCTTCTTCTTTTCCTAGAAAGATTTCTTTACTTTCATCAGTCATGTGCTTCTACTTAGTTTAGGCAACTGTCTCTCTTTGCTCCCTAAAGAAGGGCTTATCCTCTCCAGAATTTATTTAATTTATATCTGTTCACACACATTGCTCTTGATGGCATTAAAGAGAAGCATGCTTTTGTTTTACTCAGTATTTTCTTGTTTCAATGGGAGCAAGAGACTTTCACACGAACTCAGTTACTATTTTTATTTTGCACTTTGCTTTTTTATCTTTAACAGTCTCCCCTTATCTTTCTGAAGAGGACAGATCTCTAAAGTAGTTTATATAACTCTGCCTTATTACCTCCAGTGACTGAATGATGTATCATATTATGGCAATATCAAAATGTATCCAAATAATCTCCTGTTGATGGCCATTCTTATTTCAAAAAATCATAGGATGGGGGCACCTGGGGGGCTCAGTGGGTTAAAGCCTCTGCCTTTGGCTCAGGTCATGATCCCAGGGTCCTGGGATTGAGCCCCGCATCGGGCTCTCTGCTTAGCCTCTCTGCCTGCCTCTCTACCTGGTTATGATCTCTGTCAAATAAATAAATAAAATCTTTAAAAAAAAATCATAGTATGAAGAACCAAAACATATATGAGAAATATACTTATCTCATATCTTTGTGTAATTATTTCATTTTGGTAAATTTCTAGGATTGGAATTTTTGACTCAAGAACATTAATTCTAACTAGTTATAAATATTTCCAGATTATATTTACAAGTAAGTTTTTTTTAATTTTTAAAGATTTTATTTATTTATTTGACAGAGAAAGAGAGATCACAAGTAGGCAGAGAGGCAGGCAGAGTGGGAGGGGAAAGCACGCTCCCCACTGAGCAGAGAGCCCAATGTGGGGCTCAATCCCAAGACCCTGAGATCATGACCTGAGCCAAAGGCAGAGGCTTAACCCACTGAGCCACCCAGGTGCCCCTACAGTAAGTATTATTAATAAATGCTTCAAAATTTTATGCTATTTGCTCAAAACTCCTATCCTTGTCACCATTGCTGTGTCTTATTCTTTTAAATTTTGCCAAATTGTTGGGGGTTAATTTCTTTCCCCACTCCTTTCTTTTAATATTTCCTTTTTCTTTTTTTTCTTAAATTTTTTAAAATTTATTTATTTTCAGCATAACAGTGTCATTATTTTTTCACCACACCCAGTGCTCTATGCAATCCTTGCCCTCATAAAACCCACCACCTGGTACCCCAATCTCCCAACCCCATGCCACTTCAAACCCCTCAGATTGTTTTTCGGAGTCCACAGTCTCTCATGATTCACCTCCCCTTCCAATTTCCCCCAACTCCCTTCTCCTCTCCATCTCCCCATGTCCTCCATGCTATTTGTTATGCTCTACAAATAAGTGAAACCATATGATAATTGACTCTCTCTGCTTGACTTATTTCACTCAGCATAATCTCTTCCAGTCCCGCCCATGTTGCTACAAAAGTTGGGTATTCGTCCTTTCTGATGGAGGCATCATACTCCATAGTGTATATGGACCACATCTTCCTTATCCATTCGTCCGTTGAAGGGCATCTTGGTTCTTTCCACAGTTTGGTGACCGTGGCCATTGCTGCTATACACATTGGGGTACAGATGGCCCTTCTTTTCACGACATCTGTATCTTTGGGGTAAATACCCAGGAGTTGCCATTGCACTCCTTTTTCTTTTTAATAGTGAGTTTCATCTTGACTGGTAGCTAGTAGTTGAACTTCATCTGTGAAGGCCATTTATCTTTGCCCATATGCTTTGTCATTTCATCCTTCTTCCATTCCCTGTTGATTTTAAAGAACTCCCTGAATATTAGGAATGTAAAAACATACTTTATTTTTAGTTCTTTCTCTGCCTGTATTCCTTACTAGTTTGGGAGCCTCCCGACACTGTGTAAAAATTTATATTAGCTTTTTTATATCCAAAAAAATTCCAGTTGCCTGCCTAAAGTAAACATTCCAATATTGACTGAATGAAATTGACACAGTCATATATTTCATAATTATTCCTTTATTAAATAATGTATATACCACATGTGCTGTTATATAAATAGTCAACTCGTTAAAATAAGTTCCAGGCTATTCTGTTTTCTGTTGTAATACTTGTGGTCATCAGTGTGCTTTTGAATTCACCACACCAGTATTGCTCCATGTTAAGTCCCAGATACCTCATCATGTGGTCTGCCCTCAGTGACTGTAAAAACATTGCCTAGTGTTTACTCATGATTCATCTTTTCCTTGTGTATCACTTGTTCTTTCTGACTCAATAATTAATTATATTCATAGTACAGACATAAGGACCCTGATCAAAAATGAGTTTGATCAAGGTGCACCTACTTAGAGTCTGATGATAAAATATGTTACAGTCTTATTGAATGTAATTAAAAAAGAAAAACTCTATTAAACCAATATATATATATATATATATATATATATATATATATATATGTAGAATCATGACCCTGGTTTTTTTATATTTCTGTCACTGAAAGCTAACCATGAGACATGTTGGTGGAAAAACCCCGCTAAGAATGGCAGAGCATCGCAACTAAAACAGATGTTTTATGAACAGACCATCAGGTGTTCATGCCCTCAATCCCTATGCAAGCAGCTTTTCCTAGCAGAGTCAAGACACACCTGTGTCTTGATCAGTTATAGAATGTGTGGAGAAGATGAAAATCTCAGTGTATATTTTCAGGTGTGCAAAATACATAATTTTTTCCTATTGTCCAACTTAACACTGAGTTCAAAACTTGTATTCTGTAAAACACAATACCCTTAAAATTTCCACCTCTCACATTGGGACATAACATTTCAGAATTGCCTTTTTTGAATTGGAGAGAAATAAGTGGTTTACACAAGATACAGAAATATGTGCTTACCAAAAATAATTGAAATATGTAGTCAGTTACTTTGGATAAATACTGCTGTTCCTTCACAATTTGTTGCAAAAAAAAAAAAACTAGATTGATTTTTTCCAACAAAATTAGCAAGGTTGGATATAGAAAATCTGGATGTATCACAGAAGTGTGTCACGCATGGGAATATCTTCATTTATGCCTGCAGCAGGAAAAAAAATGTGTGGAAACTACTATTTTATAGAGCAAAATGTAATGGGGCATGACTGATGACAGATCCCAGGTTGCCATAAACAAATGAGTTAGGAAGTATACGTTTAACTAGACTCACCCAGGAAACGTTTTCAGGAAATAAATAGAGAGAAGTAAAACAGACATATTGTTTCTCTTTCAATTAAGTATATACATTTCATTACCCACTGTGTGCATTTATTAAAAATATGTGTTTAATGGGAACTAGATATCCAGGCACAGGAAGCAAGGATCCTGTTGAACATCATGGAGCAGTAGCTTTGGGCAAGTGTGGGACAGTGTCATGGTTTGCATTAAGGCATTACAGATGTGCTCACCTACCACCCTTTGCTATTGGCTTAAATTCCAAGATCTGTGAGACTGCACTCAGCTGCTAAGACTGTCTCCTGTGTCTCCTCGTGCTTGTGCCATTGGGAAGATAAGGTTCAAGTCTCTGGTTTCTGTAGATGAAGGCAGCCGTTGTTTCTCAGAAATATCCAGGTTGTTAACAGGAAGGAGACCAGTTACTGGTCATCCAAAATATAAGAAATATCTATTACACACAGGATCACAAAAACTGCAAGACTTGAAATCGCATCAGTTAATTCATCAAAATTCTTTTTTAAAAAATGATTGTTCCATGTGTACACATCATAATTTATGAACCAGTCTTTTTTTTTTTAAATAGAGGATTAGATTATGCTTTGCCCCCTTTTTTATTTCTTAAAATCATTTTAAGTATTCCAATGAACATCCTTATACATAGAATTTTGTTTTGTAGGAATTTTTTTCAGACCGTTTCATGGAAAAAAGCATTTTTGAGTCACATGTTGTACTCGTTTTACATTTTGGTGTATTATTGCCAAACTGGTCTCCTGATTGGGGATGAATAAAATGATTAAAAAATGGTAGAAAGGCAAACTTAGATTTGAAAAACATAAATCTGTAATAGACAAGTCAATATGATTCTGTCTCTTCCTTGTGAACAACAAACACCAAGGAGAAATGAATTGTAGGTGGCAGAATGATGTGAGGTCTTGAATTGGTCATTGTATTCAGATCTTATGGAGAGGGCTAGTGAGGGGAAGTTTAGGCATCTAAGGTCCTGGAGAAGGTTCCTTTAAAATAATTGGTAAGAGTGTCTTAAGATAGCCACCAGGGCAGTCAATGATGTAGCCACTGGACTGGGGACATTGAGGAGAGGTGAAGACTTAAACACCTGTTCCTTACTAGAACTTGTGAACGCTACATAATGCCCCCCAAGACAGCCTTACATATTCAGTGCTCACTATCAGTGAACAGTATTCCCTTCAAAGTTATCTAGAAAGATGACCAACAATGTGGGGCAGGCACCTGACTGAGATCCATTCACTTCTCAGTGTTTTTAAACCCCAAACACTATAGGAGAAAGATTTCAGTATGGAGATGCAGCAGAAGGAAAGAGCCAGGGAGATGGTGGGAAAGCCAGCCACTGCTTTATTGAGCCCATCTCCATAAACTTTTACTTATTCAGAAATGTGTCCAATATCTCCAGTAATGGTTGTGGAAAGGATACATGGATTCAGACCTGGATAAGCTTAGCAGAAATGCAACCATGACACAGACTTGGAAGCAGAGCAGATAAAAAATAAGATTAAAATTTCTTACCATAAAAAAATGAGCAAAATGAAGGTTTTCAGAGAACCTCCAGAGACAGCTTGGATTTTCAAAGCTATGGAGGACGTTACTCAGAACTAATTTTTCCATTCCTATAGTACCTAAGGAGGCTTCCGTTGCACGTGCCTTTTCACATAGGGTTTTTGTACTAAAATGAAAGACCAACTATATTTTAGATGAAATCATCTTGTAGGATTAAACTACAAGAATGGATGGGCGCCTGGGTGGCTCATTTGGTTAAACAACTGCCTTTGGCTCAGGTCACGGACCCGGAGTCCTGGGATCGAGTCTTGGATCAGGCTCCCAGCTCCATGGGGAGTCTGCTTCTCCTTCTGACCTTCTCGCCTCTCATGCTCTCTCTCACTGTCTCTCTCTCTCAAATAAATAAATGAAATCTTTAAAAAATAAAAACAAAAAACTGAGAATGGACTTTGACCATGCCTGCTACATGCTTGTGTCTGGGGCCAGACCCTGAGACACTTAGGCCTGACCCGTGAGGATCCCTAATGCCCCACCTCTAAGTGAGGTACTGTGGAAACCCAGCGATCTTCATTGGAACTGTTGTGAGTTGTATGTTGGTGTTTCAAAGTGAAGAGACAGGCCCTGGAGCTCCGTGTGTGAGAGCTCCAGGTGACAGCTTATGAGAGGAAGGCCAAGAAACCACGCGGTGATGGGAAAATGTAGATGCTGACGTGTAAACAGGCTTTGAGAGTGAAGACTTGTATCAGGAGATTGGACTTGTATCTCCATGGGAAAGGATGGACATGGCACATGTATCTTGTGACAAAAACCCTTTTCCCTGACTCAGGAGGCCCTTAAGGCTGGTTAGCTGCTGTGGGATTGACTGTCAAGCACAGTCCTGAACTCCCAGTGTCATCAGAACCTAGAAACATTTGCAGGAAATACAGTGCCAGAAACAGGAGTGGAGAGTTGTGAGTTGGCGTTACAATATGTCACTAACATTTTAGAGAAATGACAGGCCTATACAGGAAGTGACAGATAAAAATGGAAAGTTTGCAGGGCCTGGCATTGAGAATTATATCTGGCCTCATACCCTCAAATTCCTCCATTTTTAAACTGATGCGCAGAGCACATGAACTAGTATGAAGTGATGTGGAGGGTTCCCAGAATTTTGATGTTCATTTTCTCACACAGCAAAAACCACAGCAAATACTTCAGCTGTAATGCAGTTTGGAAAATCAGCCCTATCGAGAAAACTGCTGTGGGAGCAGGCACTCTCTATATTGAATAAAATGTTTAAAAACAAAAACCGAAGGAGACTTCTGTGAGAGATTGAAGAGTAGTCTGGGTCCTTGCCATTATTGAAGCTAATTCTGGAGAAACAAGAGAAGAAGGTAGCGCTGGCTCGGAAGCTGGGCTCAGTACCGGTGTGACTTAGGCCCCGTGGAAGTCCTTGGGGTGAGGGAAGACTCCCACTTCTGCTCGCCTGCTCAGGACATATACGGCATTAGGAGTTACAGGGGTAGAATTCAGTGGTTCATCGGTTGCATATAATACCCAGTGCTCATTACTTCAAGTGCCCTCCTCAGTCCGCATCACCCAGTCACCCCATCCCCACACCCAGCAATCCTCAGCATGTTTTCTAGAGTTAAGAGTCTCATGGTTTGCCTCCCTCTCTGTTTTCATCTTATTTTGTTTTTCCTTCCCCTCCCAATGACTTCTTTCTGATGTAGGAGCTGGTTACAAAAGGGCAGTGAATTTATTGCCTCACTCTCCTAAAAGCTTTAGTTGCAGTGGGATACATCCTAGAAATAAAATGAAAGAAAGGACTCTCTAGGGGGTCTTATGATGATCCTTCTATACTGTGTCTAATTTTTATCTCTTCAACCGTGTGCAAAGACCTAAAGCTCTACTCAACTTCTTAGCCTCTCAACTGTCATTTTGGCTTAGGACTCTTGGTTTCACAATTTAAATTGGCAGTTTTCTGATGGGAAAATGACACCAAATACCAAACTCATTTTTCTGGATTTTCCTTTATTTAAAAAAGTATTTTAGGATATATCCAACAGTAGGGCTTTTCTAAACCAATCTACCCCCCCCCTTTTTAAAAGATTTTATTTATTTGAGGGGGGAAGGGGGGAAGAGAGAGAGCGCGCACAAGCAGGGGGAGCAGCAGAGAGAGAGGGAGAAGCAAGTTCCCCACTGAGTTTGATGCAGGGCTCAGTCTGAAGACCCTGGGATCATGACCTGAGCCAAAGGCAGACGCTGAACTGATTGAGGCACGCAGGTGCCCTGAATCTACCACATTATTGTGGAAAGCCCAGCTTCTGGGTCCAGTTATTTTATGGGTTCCCTTTCCTTCTGTTCCACCTGAGTATTTAAGTCTTGTTTTATTTTTTCTCATTTCACTGTTTTCATCTGGATTTTTTGGAAAAATGTAAAATTTGATGAGTTTTGACATCTAATGTACCTTTTATGTCTTCACTCACAGTATGAATCGTTTCTGTGGTGGTAGAAGTTTCTCTAGGAAACCTTCACCCTCCGTACATAAACTCTGTCTTACAGCTTCATTGTTTTGGTCCTTCTTCTTGAGCTTCATGTAAATGGAATCATTTAGTGTGTAATCTTTTGTGGGGGCTTCAGTTTAGGGTTTTCCCGAGATTCATCCAGGTCGATACTCAGGCCAGAGTTTCTTCCTGTTGGCAAAGAACCCATTCCTTGTGTGAACATGACACATTTTGTCCATTCATTCTCCCACTAAAGCACTCTGCACTTTGTTGGTTCAGTGCCATTTGTTGAAAAGGGCTCTTTGGCACTTTGAAATCTCTGTGCCATGCCGTCCAGGTACCACTGTATCTTTTTCCTGATACCATCCTCTCTCTCCTTGATGACTGTAGCATTGCAGCAAGGCGCCCAGATCCCTCAAACAGATTTACAGTGTATTTTTGGCTGTACTAGATCCTTTACATTTTCTCTTTTATTTTAGAATTAGATAGCTGATATCTTCTTAAAAGCGTGAATTTTCACTGGAGTTGCATCAAATCTATAGATACATTTGAAGGCCTTTGATATCTTAACAATCTTGAGTCTTCTGTAAACATGGTACATGTCTCTGTTTATTTAGATATTCTTTGATCTCTCTCAACAATGTTGGATGTATTTTTTTGGTGTACAGAGGCCTCATGGTTTTTGTTGAATTTCTTCCTGAATAGTTTATATTTCTGTAAATGTTGGCTTTGAATTTTATTTTCTAAATTTTATATTTTGAATTTTATATCTTTTATTTACTGCATACCCTGAATTAGTCTGAGGAGGTCCCCGTATGTCTTAATTTGCTGAGAATTTTTATCATGAATCAGTGTTGAATTTTGTCAAATGCTTTTTCTGAATTTATTGCAATATTTCTATTCTTTATATCCTTCATTGTATTAATATGTTGAATTACATTTATTGATTTTCACTTGTTAAATCAACTGTGCAGTTCAAAGTTAAAACTATATAGTCTTCGTGGATTGTACTTTGGATATATTGCTTGATATTTTGTTCAAGTTCGTAAGGGGTCTTGGTCTGCAGTTCTGTTTTGTTTTACTTGTAATATCATTGCTAGGGTTTGGTAACAGTTACGCCAGCCTTACTAAATGAAGGCAGAGTTTTCCTTTTCTATCATCTGAAAAACATTTTGTGTATTAGTACTATTCTTTCCTTGAATGTTTGGTAGAATTCAACAGTGAAACCATTTGGGACCAGAATTTTCTTTTCTTTACTTTTTTTTTTTTTAATATTTTATTTATTTATTTATTTGACAGACAGAGATCACAAGTAGGCAGAGAAGCAGGCAGAGAGAGAGGAGGAAGCAGGCTCCCCGCTGAGCAGAGAGCCTGATGCGGGGCTTGATCCCAGGAGCCTGGGATCATGACCTGAGCCGAAGGCAGAGGCTTTAACCCACTGAGCCACCCAGGCACCCCTGGGAACAAAATTTTCTTTGTGGAAAATTTTCTGATTGTGAATTAAATGCCTTTAGTAGGTACGAGGCTATTCAGATTTTCTATTTCTTACTGTGTTAGTTTGGTAAGTTTTGTGTTCCAAGAAATATGTCAGTTGTTAGGTTTATCGTCACACTGTTGTTGGTAATATGTCTTGCTATTCTTTGGTGATTGTTGTGTTAGTAGTTACATCTAAGCTTTCAATATTGATGTTAGTAATGTTTGCTATTAGTACTTAACATTTATTATCTGCCACATACTTTCTTGTAGCATTATTCTTTAATAATAAAAGTAAATTTATTATTTACTTTTTAAAATAATTATTGGACAATTACTAACTGTTAAGCACTGTTCTAGGCCCTGTTATTATCTGAATCTTGCAGCAGTGCTGTGACTTTGTTGCTGTTATTTTCCTGACTTTCCAGATGAGAACCCTGAAGCACTAGTCTGTCCGCGGGCTCACGGCTGGCAGAAGCACACCAGGGTCTGAACACAGACTGACCAGCACAGCGGCACTTGGAAGCCCTTCACTTTGAGATTCTGCGTGTGCCTTATTTAGCCCTCACAATAACTTTGTGGGCAGGTACTATTAGGAGTACCAGTTTTACAGAGGAGGGTGTTGGTTTCAATGAACTTGAATTAATGTGGGTTAATTAACTTGCAACAAGTCACAAACATAGTAGTCTGTGAAGATGGATTTAAAATGGAGTGTGACATCACAACCTTTACTAAGCACGCGAGTCTTGTGTGTTCATTTTGCTTCAAGACAATGAAGTGAAGGAGGGGAGGGGTAGTGTACACTGGGACTCTCGTGGGTGGTAACTGTCGTGGGAAACCAAAGGCATAGGCAATACTTAAAGAAAGACCCACTTTGCTTCCTGCATTTCAAGTACAAAGTACTTGGATTTTACGTAATTACTTGTGTACCCCATATTAAGGCCAGAGGCCGTCAGATATGAACACTGGAAGGTGAAATTGTGAGTGGTCACATTTTGGTGATGAAGGGAACATCGGATGTCTTAGCTGCAAGGGACAGAAGAATCAAATTGTCCTAAGCAAAGAGTCAGCTTGTTGGCCCAAAGAGCAGTCAGTTC
Organism: Mustela nigripes; assembly: GCF_022355385.1. NCBI lineage: Eukaryota > Metazoa > Chordata > Mammalia > Carnivora > Mustelidae > Mustela > Mustela nigripes. The sequence goes on along the minus strand of NC_081571.1, from coordinate 80,785,452 downwards.
CAGATATAGACTTTGTTTTGTCCAGTTTAGATACAGAAATTGCAAGGATGTTCTCAACACTGTCCCACGTTTTTAATGTTTTGCTTTTTCTCGCTGACCTTGGGTCTCTTACTGTACAGTCTTACCTTCTTGCTGTGGCAGTTCAGTCACCGGCAGATCCACACTTGAGTACTGTTCTCTCTTTCCAGAAGTATTAAAGGTTCCAAGACTGAACTCCCACTGGCTCTTTGGAGTTCAGGCCTGTGTTAAACAATCTGTTCCTTTAATCAGATGTGATCTTGATGGAGCAGGTCTGGGGGCGTCCAGGCTCACCTCAGGTGGATGTGAGAGAGTTATTATACTGGACTGGAAGAGAAGGATGGGTGGCCCCCTTCCTCCTTTCCCACTGATAACCTCTATCTAGTTATATTTCTTCATAGTCTTACTGCCTATGTGCATCCCTGAACAACATGCCCCGGTCTTGTGGTTTTGTCTTTGCAAAGTATTGATTGAGGTTATGACTCATTCACTGTCATTGAGGTTTTATATTTCAACTTATGAATAGACAACACTTTACTTACTCATACTATAATATAGATGGGGTATTTTCTTGGGGTTGTTTCCAGTCTGAGGAAACTACAAAAATAATGTGACGGTCACATACACATATCCTATATGAAGAGCACATATTTTGTTAGGACATGTATCTAGAAGTGAGCTTCTGGGTCACGGGATATGCATGTCCTTACATTTTAGAAGATAGGGTCAAGCTGTTACCCAAAGTGTTTGCGTCAGGGTACATCTGCTACCAGAAATGTGTGAGAATTCCTGCTGCTTTTCATCTTTGCTACTCCATATTCTTACATTACAAAAAAATTCTTTGTCAATCTGTTGCTATATAATTGTATCAAACTGTGATTGTCCTTGGTAGTTCCCTGATTGGTGACGTTAAGTAACCTCAACACGTGTTTATTAGTCATGTGAATGCCCTTTTTTCTGAAGTTCCTCTTTATTCTTTTGCACATTTATGTTGGATTTTATGTCTTTCTTATGTATGTGTTCCCAGTTTCTTTCTACAGATTTCGGTAGCTTTTATGTATTATGATACTAATTCATCGGTGCCTAAATAATATAAATTACGGTGGCATTTCTTGTGTGTTGCTTACACAGTTAATTCCTGTCTTTAAACAAGGAAGTTATTTCCCTGTGTTCTTTGTTTTATCCTTTTTCCTTTTACAGTTGATTTTAATAAGCCTGGAGTCGGTGTTTTTGTGAGGTTAATGTCAGCCTTTGCCTTTAGCATTTGTTAGTACCGTTATCCTGTAACCATGTATTGATATCAGTTATCGAAATGTTCACTGAAAATTTTCCCCTGCCTTATATGGTGTTGTCTTTCACATACCAGGCTTCCATGTAAGCAGGATTTCTGTCTGCTTCTGCACCTTCCATGCTGTCCCTTGGTCTCTGTGAATCTCTGTCATCTAATTCTGATGAAGATGGCCATATAATTTATTTTCCAAACTGGACAGTTATGAGGGTAAAGGAAGGCATGAAAAAATAAAATTATGTGAATTTTAGAAATTTATTTATGTGTAACTCAATTTTATTATATTGGTGAACCTATAGAAAGTTCTATTCAAAATGATTTTTAAAAATAAAAGTATTTCTGTGGGTAGGAGGACGGACCTAATAGGGGATGGGGATTAAAGAGTACACTTACCAGGAAGGAAAAAAGTAAATTATTGGAAAAAAGAACTTGAAAAAATAGAATTACTTCTGAAAACTAAAATAACATTCATATAATATGTTGGTTTGGTCTGTTCCAGCTGCTATTACAAGACGTCATATCCTGGTTGGCTCATAAACAACAGACATTTATTTCTTACAGTTCTCAAGTCTAGGATGTCCAAGATCATGGCACCAGCAGATTCAGAGTCTGGTGAGAAAGGGCTTCTTGGCTCAAGGGCCGCTGCCTTCTCACTGTGTCCTCACATACTGGGAGGGGCAAGGGAGCTCCTGTGAGCCTCTCTGTAAGGGCACTCACTGACCCCATCCTGTGGGCTTTGTGCTCCTGATCTAATCACTTTTCAGAGGCCCCACTTCCAAATGCCATCACATTGGGGTTAGGTTTCAACATGAATTTGAGGGGTAGAGGGTACACAGAAACTTTGTCTATGGCGATATTATACATATTAAAATTGATCTTTAAAATCTTATTTGACTGTCAGCATTAAATGATGATAAAGGCAAAATAATCTGTCTTGGTCATAATCACAAAATATTTCTTACCTACATCTGCTTGTTATAGCCTGTCACTGGTACTTTTCAGAAATAATTTTTTTTTAATGCGACCTTGTGTATAATTTGTTGGAAAACTTACTGAAATTTTCAAAGACTTTTTTTATGGTTAATTTGTTTTTGAGACCTCTGATTGACTTTTCTCTGTAAACCCAAATATTTTTGAGAAAATGCCCCTTTCAAGTGTTAACTGGTAGAATCATAGCAAATTCATAGCAAATTCTGTTAACCAGATAATTTTCTTGTCTCTTTAAAAAACATTAAAAGTATATCTTACCAAAATGTTCACCAGGTACTGTTTTTTAGTCTTTATACAAAACCTTTCTTAGGAAAAAAATTTTATAAGAAAAAATCACTTTAAATCGGTTGATTCTATTTATGATTCTTCTGAATGTTTTACCAAGTTTCTATGCTCAGAAATCATAGGCCTTCTCTGTTTCCTTCTGCCCCAGTCAGAACATAAATGTACCTAATTAAAATAGAAACTTCACCAAAAATTCTTCTCACTATCCAAGAGATTCCAAATCACACTTAAAGAAGTTCAGAATTAAATTCTGTACACCCTCTGAGCTCTCTTTGATATGCTCACTTTCTCCCTTTGCTTTTGTCAGGGTGATTTTCAGGGTCTTCTTGCTAGCAAGGTGTCCTGTCACCAACCACAGTTGGCCAGTTTCTCAAATGCTGAAGCTTCTTCGCACTCTTATTTACTGAACATTTGGATTCAAGATTTCCAGTCAATTTTGAGCAAAAGGGAACCAATTTTTGAGAACTCGTTTACAAAATAATTCAGTAATATATTATCGTTTTGACTCAACCACACCATTTCTGAACTTTGCCACTTCTGAATGTTGTTTCAAGGCTTTGATTGTTTTCTTAATTCTTCTAGATCACTATGAAATACTTGGCTCCAATTGCATCCACTTTGTGGCTGTGTTTTCACTATCTGTTACAGCGTTAATAGGATTATTTTTACCTTTCTCCTTGTAATTCTCCTTTTAACTTTTACATGGATTAGGATCTATTCCCAGCAAGCCAGGACCGTTCCCAGTTGTGCCATTAGCTCTTAGCCCTCCCAGGCTTCCAGACTCAAAGCACGACCTCGTCTTTGGGGGCAAGTAGAGGTTGATGATACAGTGATTTCTGCAGCATTTTTAGGTTGTGGATTGGCTCTTTCATGTCCTGTAATTCCCATCCCACAGATACTGATTTGGGCTGGTTTGACCTCACGCATACATTTCCTGGGGTCTTTTGAGATTCCTCCTCATCTAGTTTTGTGGAATATGCCATCATCATTTTTCCTTTCACAATCTTACTTGATTTTTTTTTTCAGAAAGTGTGTTTTGGATATTCAGATATTATGCTACCAAAATGATCACATCTCTGGTTAATTACCCATTAATTTTCATTAAGTGATATGAACTGGAGGGTCCTACTCTGCCTTTCAAACCCGCCCCTCAGAAAGAACCACTATGAAGCGCTTTTTTTCTTTTTGGGGTTTTTTAAATATTTTATATAAACTTAAAAACACTATATTCTTCTTCCTATGAATTGAAATGTGTCATCTCAAAATTTGTACATTGAAGCCCCAACCACCAAATGTGATAGTATAGGGAGGTGGGACCTTTGGAAAGGAATTAAGATTAAATGAGGTCAGAGAGTGGGGTCCTCATGATGGGATTAGTGCCATTACAACAAGACCCTCATAGGAAGCCTGCTCCCTCTCTGTCTCCACCAGTGAGGACAGTGAGAAAGCCACTGTGTGCGAACCAGGAAGAGACCCCTCACCTGAAAACCGAATTGACACCTTGATCTTGAACTTTTGCGCCTCCAGAACCAGGAGAAATCAATTTCTGTTGTTCAAGCGCCCAGGCCACAGGATTTTTGTCGTGGAAGCCCAAGTTGACAAATGTACTAATACATTCATGTTCTTACTTTATTAAATCTCACGCATACATTTTTTACAAAATAATCTATTTTTAAATATAGATTTTTAGAGGTTACCAAAGAATATGAGGATTTTTACTTTTAATCAATAATGTTAAATAACTTTGTAAAACAGTCGTATCAATTGACATTCTTGATAACAATGAATTTACTAAGAATGACTTCATCTATTGCCTTTAGTACTGAACTCAATCAGAGATGTACGGTGCTGGTGAATTCGGTAGATGCAGCCTGAAGGTATTATTTGAGCTCAAATAATAATGCTGTGACAAGTTCAGTGCTGTTTGTTTTAAACCTTTCTTCAACTTCTGTCCATTGATCAGCTGTTAAGTTTAGGACCCATAGTAACTAATCCTAGTCCATGGAAAAATGTGCAATGGGGGGAAAATCCTCAGAATTCCAACAGACCAGAAAAAATAGATGAAACAGGTAAAAGAGATAGTTAAGCATACCTTGTAAATATCAAGACTTGGATATATACCTCGGAGGGCAAGTATTGAAAATTTAGTTGGAAAAATTCAGGATGGAAGGAGCGTCAGGAGGCTGGCACTGGCCTGTCTGACAGTAATGACAAGTCTGCTCTCAGCCTGTGATTGAAATGACTTAGACGTCAAATAGTTGGGATCTTGCCTAGCTAGAAAAGGCCAAAGTCCTAAGCTACAATTTAGAGAAAACACAGGCAGAGAGAATAGACATTTAGAAGTATCTTGGAACCTTAGAGAATCCTGATTCCCAAAGCCCAGCCTCAAAACTTCCTGATCTTTTCTGCGGGACAAGGGGCCCATTATCCTCCTGGTCAGGGTGGTCCTGGAATACAGCTCAGGGGTCAGAGGACGATCTGGGCCTTGAAGAAAGGTCTGAGCATGGATGCCTGTAAATAAAGACATGGACATTCACAGGCCAGATTCTAAATTCAGAGATTATAACTGAACAAGGTTTCTGGCTTGGGTCTATAACCCATGGTCAGTATCCCATCATTTTCATGATGCCCAGAAAAATACCAGCTTGTTTTTCATTTACTTTGATTTAGTAGTTATTCCAGATATTAAGAATGTGCATCTACTACTTCTTTTATAACCATGGTGACCAAATTTCTGTTTGATTCAACTTCACAGCTTTTAGTTCTCTGATAAAAATTTTTGTCATGTTATCTAATTTCTTTAATGAGTCAAACATTATTTTAAATTCTATGTCCAATACTCCAGTTTCTGTATCTCAGATTTGTTTCTAATATTTGATTTTTCTCCTGAAATTCTGCCATGATATTCTTGGTCATTTTTATTACATTTCAAATATTAGTATGAACCATTTTAGACATAAGTTGATACTCTGGTTGAGGTTAGATTCCTCACAGTAGGTTGCTTTTGCACCAGGTAGCTCCTTAAGATAGACCCAGAGCCTCTCAATCTAATCAGGAATCAAGCTCCTTCAGATTTGGGCTTCAGACCCAAAAGGGCTTGTCTTTTCTGGTCTTCTTTCTTACATACAGCATGTAAGTGGTTGAGGCTCCCATTGGTATTGATGTCAAGATGTTTGGAGATAGCTACCAGGATCTCTCCTCTTTCCTGGACATTGTCCTCCCTCCCTTTCAGCCCCAAAGAACAGAGAGCTTGTTCAGTATCTCAACTGCTCCTTTCATTTTAGCTTTAAAACCTCCCACTCTTGCTTTGAACCTAACAGATTTCTGAAGAGCAATGCAGACTGTTGGTCTTACTCTCTTTCATCATAGCCTCCACCCAGATATATCTTACCTATTCAGTTTTCCTACCTGTAACCAACTTGTTTTCCAAAAATGGAAGTGGAAATACCTTTTCATTTATTAAAAGATAGCGTAGTTCACTTCCTACAGTATGTCTCGATGTGCTTGGGAGTGGGTAAACATCCTGCCTATACGTGAGTGGTCAGGCATATTTATTGATACATCCACAGTTGTCAGGCCCTGAGAAACCACATCTGTACCCGAGGTTATGGCCTATCAGTCAGAGATCCAGAGCCTGGAGTCAGATGTTGGAAGTAGATGGAAGAGGAGGATGTATTATTTGAACAATTTTTTTTTTCTGCTTAATATCCATTATTTTTTTCCACCAGTGTACCCTGACTTTATTTGGGGGATCTCTCCTTAGCCCACATGATTTCTGAAAATGAACTTCACTCCTAAATCACTGAATATGACACGTGGCTCAGGTTAATTCCTTCAGTACATTCCATCCTCTCGAGCACAGTGATTTGGTTCAAGGATGAGCCAAGGACCAAGATACATTGAGCGGGAGCAAGACATCTCAAAGTTAAGATTTAAAGGAACTTTATTTAGCCTTGGAGCTCCCAGAGGTCTCAGTGTGAACCCTAAGGAGGAAGCTAGCATAGCAGAAGGACAGGCCCAGAAAACAGAGTCTGAGTTTCACTGATGTTGGTTGACTGAGTACAGATGCATCTGAAGCCAGCTCTGTCCCTGGACCAATATATTCCTTTTGCATTTCTTAGATGTGTTGTAAGTAGACTCTTTGTGACATGCAACTTAAACAGACCTCACTGATGGCGGCTGTCTCTTTTTGGGAGAAGGGGAGAGCAGCTTGTTTCGACCTGTGCATTTTGAAGGAATACGGATGGGAAGGAGAGTATGTGGACGTTTTGGAACAACACTCTATAGGCTTTTTGCCTTTGCTGGAGTGTTGTACATCCACTTACCCTAGTCCAGATAACAGCCTTGATGTCCATTTGTAGGACAATCCCTCTTCCCTTCAGTGTATATGGCCAGGGTGGGGATCGCACAGGTCTAGATGAGGATCACGTGAGGCCACAGTGATTGGATCAGGAGTGAGTACAGATTTAAGCCTCTGCTGTCACAGGGAGCCTCAGGCCTTCTGTGGGAGCTATAGAAGATCGGTCATTCCTGACGGTCTTGAACTTTGAAGCATAGGAGACGGCGGCAGCAGACAGCCCTTCCCCGTGAGTGGAGCACCGGCATGTGAGAAGAGCCAACAAATTAGAAGTCAGAGCAGAGAGTTAGGCAGTGACATTGGCAGAGAAGTCAGTTTTCACCCCAAGAATACAGCTATGCCTGAAAGAGGGTTTTCCTCTGGACTATTCAGTTACATGAGCTCATAAAGTGATCTATCTCTATTTGGGACTGTTTAGGACTTCTTTTCCCCTTGTGTCTTTCTATAGAAGGAATCTGAACTTATCCTGCAGTGGCTCACGGTGTCTGGTACTGTTGTACCCTATAGGCAGATGCATCTGTCACCGAACATGTATTAGAGGGGAAGATACATAAGATCCTGTTGAATTATTCTTTACAGATATCTACGTTCACTGGATAAATACTGATACATGCCACTCCCTTGTGAGCCGTAGTCAAAGCAAAGAGACATTCTGCCCCTGAGGAGCTTACAACAAAGTGTTGTCGTTGTTGTTGTTCTGTTTTGTTTTTAGAAGCAGCAGATGCATGAGCAACACGGGCATTGCTTCCAGGCACGTCTCAGGATGGGAAGGTCTACAACGGATACTGTTCAGCTGATGAATGACTCGGGATGCAGTTTTAGGGATTCCGGGAACCCTGCACACTTACAGGCAGAATGTTGAGGGTATGAGTAGACAGTCTGTTCTGGGGAGACTGCAGAGCTCTTGTTAGAGTATCAGGGAGATTGCTCTCTCCCTAAACGCTTCATCAGTTAAACAGTCCCTGCTGCGTAGATTATTGTGGAAACACCGAAAAGGAAAGTAGTCAGTAGTAAAACTGCAGCTATATTTAGGCCATATTCACATTTATAGTCCTAGAAAAAAAAACAGGGTGTAAGTCAATATATACTGGTTAAATGGATTAATGAACAAGGAGCTCCGGTACGGTCAGGCAGCACTTGGATGGTTCAGTGAGAATGTCACTGCGAAATATTGTACCAAACCAGAGAATCCGTTTGTATGATGGTGAGATTGTTCTTTTTTTTTTTTTTTTTCAAAGAAAAAAAAAATCCCTGAAAATTTATTCTTAACTGCTGCCACATGAACATTTATCATAATATTGTTTTCTACTGTGATCTTAAAAATCCTTATTTAGAATGACATCTAATAGTTGTCATTGTGGAATCATTACCCTAGAAATAATCGCTAAATTTACCTTCTTTAAAAAATTTGCCTTTGTTACATTGACAGCATCGTTGAAGAACCTTTATAAGCATCTCAAACCAACATTAGTGGATAATATTTTAGGAGAAAACTGACCTCCATAATATGAGAGATTTTTGTAAGGATTCAAATATAAGACAGCTCCTTCTTTTACTTTTCTGAGGGATAATTTCTTCAGGAGAAATACTCTCACTTTGTTTTCAGGTGGTTGTAAATTAACTTGGAGAGAATTTCCATCTTTATAATGATTATCTTTCTTGTTTAGACAGGCTGAGTTTTCCTACTGTTCAAATCTCGTATTTCACAGTAACTTCTGTTCATTTCTCCATATCGACCTTGCACTGTGAATCTTGAAAGAAATATTTTATCTTTGTCTCTTTTTTATTTGCAAAACCGTGTGTGTGTTTACACACGTACTCAGCAAGGAATTGGGGGGAAACCCAATTTCTACGATGATGATGATGTTACAGATTTTTAGTGTTATGTGTGATGTGCTATATTTGCATTCTATGTGCTAATTCTGAATCGCAAATATTACTTAACACGACATGCTTTCACAAATGAATCTTGATATTGGTTTAAAGTATGTATTCTAACTTGACCAACACTGGCCATTCTATCCAGCGGGGTCTTCACCTTGGATGGAAGGGTTCAGTAGTTGTGCCAGTTTACCAAAAGGGACCCTTTTAAAAATGCAGTTTCCCTGGACCTCATCTTAGTCCTACTGAAGCAGGTCTCTGGAGAGGGGCCCAGGTTTACTAAGCCCTCACTTGATGCTGTGCCCACCGGCATTTGGTGGTAACGACACGCTTGAAGTATACAGACAGAGAGCAAGTTCTAGTTTTGTCCAGTCAACCTAATCGAGTCAAAGTTATCTGAGGTTCTCAAGAGACTCTGGCCCGTTTACCATTGTTGGTAATTAACCAAAGTCCTCAGGCACCTGATGGGGCCAGAACCTGCCTTTTTCTTTAAGGAGAGGTTATATTAGTAAACTATAGTAGGCCTAAAAGCTGAAGGTTTAATCTTATTTTCTTTATAAATAAATGGGCTACTCTTTATTAGTTTTTTGAGTTTAATTTGCTTTTAAAAATAGAGATATGCTGGTCAAGAATTTTCCCATTATCTATGAATTTCAAAAGCACAACATTCCTTTCTAGACTAATAGATACTTAAAGATCTTATTTGCACTGATATATGGCACATAAATAGTGTGTAATAAAATCAGAGGATGTGCCTATTTTTGCACATCTAGAAGACATTCGTAATGAAAGAAAGAAAACATCTCAGGTTGATAATATGTTTGATTTTTGGAGTGGAAATATTCAAGTAGTGGTTCTCACTAGAAAAGAAGATGTTAGATTTCACTTTCCATGGTGAAATTATTTGGCAGATGTTAACTCTAAGGAATTGGGACAAATGTTTGAAGGCAACATTAATATATTGTTATTTATATATATTATTTTATATATTTTATAATACAGGAACAGAGTTCGAAAACTGTCTCCCTTACAATGTATAAAAACATTAGCCATTTAAATAAGAATAAAAGTATAGCTTCCCATGAAAATAAATCTAATCAAATATTGTAACAACTTTGAGCTCTTTGAAAGACAGAAATGTAGATGATACCATGAGCAGAGCAAAAGTTGCTATGGTATATGTGTAGATCGTTTCTGCAATGTTATCTTGTAAAAAGCACGTCCAGTTGCCAGATCCCTCAATATAATGCATTTGCAACTGTGTGCTGTTCAACAACCTTCTAAAATGTGCCTGTGCTATTAAACTACTCTGTACCATTAGTCACACTCCTAGGTGAAACCCACGTAGGAGTTTCTAGACTCCACAGCCTGCTTTTTCTGATAAATGAAACCTACATTCCAGCCAAGCTATTTGCTCTTCCTTTTTACTATGCTACATTTGAGCTGATAAGCTAACAAGAATCAACATTTACTAATCTGGTTAACACCTTCTCTGAACATATTTCTCATTTTGATTTTAGTGAATAGTGATGTTAATGAAAACGAACTTTCAAACCATTATATACATTTCCTTAATGAATCCCTACCACATTCAGAAAAGCCAGTTTCCTTTGCTTATTATGCATTGTCATTTGTGATGGAGCTCCATGCCTTCTCTCTAATCTCTTCCTGCACTTCCCTACATGCTCCCACACTCTAGCACAGCCCACTCACCCATAAATTCTCCCCTCAGGCTCCTTCAAGCACCAGAGTTCTTGAACATTGGAGGTCTTCTTCAAGAATACTTCCTAATGCCATTCAGTGCCCAGGATACCTTCCGATCCTGATTCCTCTCAAAATCAGATGCGAGTTCACCCCTCCTCTCCAGTCTCTCAAACTGGTAATCCTTAAGCGTTCCCCATTGTATTGTGGTTGCTGGGCTGGTCATTTCCTCTACTCTCTGACTAAGCCTCATGAGGTCAGACACGGTCTTTCATCTCGGTCTCCCTATAGAGAGCCAACGTACAGCAAGCAGAGGTGGGTTTGGTTGTGAAGGTTTGACTTTCAGAGGTCATGCACCCTTGAAGCTGTCTTACTTTAAAACATCTTAATTCGGGGCGCCTGGGTGGCTCAGTGGTTAAGCTGCTGCCTTCAGCTCAGGTCATGATCTCAGGGTCCTGGGATCGAGTCCCGCATCGGGCTCTCTGCTCAGCAGGGAGCCTGCTTCCTCCTCTCTCTCTCTCTGCCTGCCTCTCTGCCTACTTGTGATTTCTCTCTGTCAAATAAATAAATAAATCTTAAAAAAAAAAAAATCTTAATTCATGGGAACTATTACAGGAAGGCAAGGTCCAGATTACTTAAAAAAAAAAAGAATTGCCTATAGTCTATTATAGAAAGAAAGTATTACTGTCCCAGTTATAAAAGAAAATTAGATAAAAGAGCAGGCTCCATAGTCTCTGTTGTTTGAGTCTAGTATATCAGACTTCTACTAAGCATCATTGAAATACTTTGTGAGGCATAATTTGACTAGCTGTGAATAACAACAAGATACAAACAACAGTGCCTGGTTTCTCTGCTTCCCCTTGTTTGGGAGTAATGACCTTTAATTTTATATATTGCTCATTTTTTTGATTTCCTCATTCCTAGTCCTCTTTCTGATTTAATCACATACTTAGAGAAAAGAGAGAGAGGGTAATATTCTGACACCATTAGAATTCATGTGTCTCTGATTAAAATTAACAATGCAATACTGAAAGGAAATTTGCATTATTATCTAATAAATGTGGATATGTATGCTACGGTATTTTTTACTCTGATCCTCAAAAATCTGGTTTAGTAAATATCCTAAAATGGGATTTATGATATAAAATAAATTTCAAATACTACAAAATGGAAATAGTGACTGTATATGGGTGATGAGATTACTTATGATTTCTAAAATTGCTTGTTATAATTGTCTATAATGTGCATATAGTAGCTGCATAATAATATATATGAACACACATATATTAAGTTTAATTTTTTAAATACTGTGGCAGAGAGTCCATATATAAAGAACAGTTGCCTGATTAATAAATAATATGGTTAATAAATAATATTTTTATCTGAATTATGAAAAAAATTCTGACATTAATCAGACTTAACTGATATTTGTCAATTACCTCCTTAACTTTGTATTGGGCAGAGAGGTTGAGAGATTGTCTAGCTAGTTGAAAATAATTCTGTAATGAGGTGTATGATGAGGTGATGATTCCAGGTGAGGAATTTTGAGACTGTAAATTCCTTGAATATAAAGAAAACATTATAGCTATATCTCTGACACCAGAGCTTCTCCCATACAGACATGAGTTAAGTGACTATGACTTTGGTACATTCCTAGAGCAGCGATTCTCAACAGGGGCGATTTTGCTCCCAGGTATTTGGCAATGCTTGCAGACATTTTTAGGTGCCAGAACTGGGGAGAGGTAGGCGTGCTGTGCTGGTGGTGTTTCATGAGTAGAGGCTATGGAACCTGCTGCACCTTATACAAAATACAGGACAGCCCACCCCTCCCCCAAGAATGGTCTGACCCTGCATATCCGTAGAAATGATGCTGAGACACACTGTGTGGCGTAATTGTAAATAATTTGATCTCAGTAGCTCTGTTGGTCCTTAGCTATAAAATACCTCCCTTAGGGGTTTTTATGAGTCTGTCTCTTGATAGCAGGAATGCTCACCAGATCCCAGCTCCAAGCTTGTATGTGAAATTTGAAGCTGAAAATAAACAAGGACTGGTTGGGTTGAGGAAGGGAGAGAGTAAAAAAATTATAGTATACTGGATTTGAGAGAAGAAAGACAATATGTATTTTTAAGAACAAATAAGATAGTTCATTTCAGCACAAATTTTGCCCCCCCCCCTTTTTTTTCCTGGAAGAGGAATGTAAGGTCTTTCTTTTCATATTCAACCAAGGTGCTTTGAATTACTGTGGACAAGAGTATGTGTGACCTAAGTTGAAAATGGCAAGATTAGAGGCATTTGGGGTGCATAGGGCGCTGGGTTGGCTGTGGTGGGGTGCTGCATAGCTGGAGGTCAGGAATTTCAGCTTTGGATCCCTTAAGACAGCTACTTTGCCCACCTTTTTTTCCTTTCCGGGTACCAGAAGGACTGATGAGTTTTCCATTTTCATGTGAAAAAGCCAGTTGCCCTCATAGCATATTTCTGTTTTGAAACTCAGTCTGGTCTGCCTCTGAGCTTTCTTTGTGAGGTTTTTAGCTAAGGGACTCTGTGCGGTTCCCTAGCCAAGCATTTTTTGAGCTTTCTATCTTGCACAGGAGAAATCAAGAGAAATATAAAACTGTCAAATTAGGAAGAAACAAAGTGAAGAAAAATGAAAGGGTAGATATGAGAAAGCAGTGAAATTAAATCCTGTTACCCAGGCTTTAAACTACTAAATGTAGAGATAGAGATAAAGATAGGTAGATAACAGAGATAATCAAGAAGAATTCCTTTTAACATTATTCAAAGTTTTCAAAAAATCCTGGCTTTGACTTTATAAAAAGAAAGGCCTTGAATTATTGCATTTCATCTATATTTTGTCACAAAGTCCAACCGGTTCAAAACAAAAAAGAGAGGCGATCATCTCAGGATTTAGAATATGAAATGTTTACTTTCATGTTCTGCAAAATCTTTTATGGAATAACAGAAATGAAGACTTCTGATATTATCTTCCACATTTATTTATACAATAGATAATGCCAGACCCCAAACTCATGTCCAAAAGCAGACTTTATGTTGTATTTAAATCTGATTTGGTTTAAGAAGGTTGGAATTTTACGTTTAAGAAAAGAGCAATCATGCTAAGAGGGTAGAATAATGCTCTCTAAAATTTTAAGGGATTGTTCCATGGATCTCTTTATCTACATCACTGGTTGAGATAATAGTATCTTATTCGATGCCGAGAAATTTAAGCTATCAAAAGTGAGAAGAATTAAAAGACTATCTCCAAAGCTTAAGCTGGGTTCAGATACAAAGCTCAGGAAAAAGTTTTATTTCATGCTTAATCTTCAATAAAAACCTCATTTTTTGCTTCTTTAAAGATGCTTTGAGGTAAGAATAAACTTGCCATAAAACATGTATCAATTGGTTTCAGATATCGTATGTAATTAAAAAAGATTAGCATGTGGAAATCCAAGGTGTCAGAATGATACACCCACAGGAATGGTCTTTTAAAAACATTACAGGACACATAAAGATCAGCCAGCTCTCAAACTGCACCAAGCTTTGATGGTCAGTGCATATAGTTTTTAGGAACTTAGGATTTACGTGAGTAAAATCTGGTAAACATGTATTATGCTGCAGAAAGGGCTGACTGATTGAAACCTGCCCAGTATGTTTTCCTTCTTGCCATTTTAAAAGATACCCGGTTCTCCCGTGTCCCAGCACTCACAGCGTCTCTGAAAGGAAAGGGGATACTGGCTGATGATCCATCCTCTTGGTTCCCCACTGTATTTAATTAGAACGGTGGCACCCTAGTATTGCCCATGTGAATGTGCACCGGAGTATTTGGGTCATTAGAAAGCAGAGGTGGGAGGCTGACACAGTGAGTGGCCGGGTGGAGCCAACCGCTACCCTACGAGACAGCTAGAGAGAGCTGGAGACAGGGCTGCGCTCCGGGTGCGCGCACCGGGGAGCTGGCCTCGGCGCAGCCTCCAGCTCCTGCCGCTCGGGTGGAGGGAGCGGCGGACTGGGCAGGGTCCTCAGGGAAAATGGGACCTTTGCTCACAGCGTCGACCGGCACGAGTCGGAATGGAGGGGACCCCATGTTTTCCCGGCGCGTCTGTTGCTTTCCATTCTCGGAACTCCGAGAGCCAACGCTAAGGGGCACCAGAGGCTCGGACTGCAGCGGCTGCCCCCTGGGCAGCGCGGTAGCCCGCTAGCCCGCTGCTGCGGGAAGTCCTAGCGGTAGCAGAGCCCAGCTCAGTGGGGGCTGGGGCGTAGGCCCACGGAGGGGTGGGGGTCATGGGAGTTTGGGATGCTCCAGATGGGAGGAAGAAGCGTTCGAGATCAAGACATAGAGCCCAGAGCAGAGGGCTAGACGGTGACCCCCCCCCCCCCCATAGCCTAGGTCTTCTTAGGCCCCCCCCCCCCCACTCTGTGAGGTTGCGTCTCATCTTTTACTTTGTAATGTGAAATATGTCGCTGTAACATATACAGGTACAACTATAGATGCGCACAGACACACATGCCATCCTTTCCAAACACTAAAATCACTTGACAATAATTTAACACACGGGTCGCTGTTGATCCCTAGTTGTCTAGGGATCCCTAGGCACATGCTGAGACCAGATGTCACCTCTTCCCTTCTCTAGCCGATTCGTGTTTACTCTCCCGTCCCCCATGCTTTCACCTGAAGTCCACCATTCCTTAGTTAAGCAGGCAATGCCCAGACCCTCGCCCCAGCAGAAACCTCTAACCGCCCGTCTGCAGCTCGGACTTTTTCCGGAGGCAGAGAGGGAGCCGGAGATGCTGTAGAAATTAGCCAGCATCTTCAGCCCTGCGGTCCGCATTCTGACTTTTATCAGTGGTAACAGGAAAGAAAAACCGAAAGGTGGGGAGGGCGCCCGGAGCCCAGAAGCCCAGGCGGGGCCCGCGGGCACAGCTGGCCCCCACCCCGCCGGCCCCCGTGCGTCCTCGCTCTCCTGCTGCGCCCGGGCCCAGCCCGGTGCCAATGCGCCAGGATGGAGAGATCTCGGCGCGGGAGGAGATGACGCAAAAGCCAGTGCTCCCCCCCAAAAAAGTGTTTCTCCAGGACGAAGATGGCGGCAACTTAGCCGGGGACTGAAGATGACTGTGGCTCTCGGGAGGCCCAGCCCAGGAGATTCGGCCCCGAGGTCCGGGGGAGGCGGCGTCAGCAGTCGGAGCCCGGCGGCGGCGGCGGCGGCGCCCGCGGGCAGACCTGCAGCGGCGGCGGCGGCGGCGGCAGCAGTTAGAGCGCGGGGTGGGGGGTGGGGGGGAGGGAGAGCCCTGCCGGCGGCGGCTGCCCAGGCTCCGGACTCGGGGAGAGCGAGCGAGAAGTAGGAGCAGGCGGAGGAGGAGAGAAAGGAGAAGGAAAGGAAGGAGGAGGAAGAGGAGGAGGAGGAGAGGAGCTGGGGAGGCGCTCTGGTCGCCGTCAGTGGGCAGCGGAGACGCGGCATGCCCCTGGCAGGGGAGAGCGGGCTGTCCGCAGCTGGGCCATGGGGACCCGCGCTGTGACAATGCCTGGGTGAGAGGAGCAGCGCCAGCCACCCCGCCACCTCCACCACCATCACCTCCTGCACTCAGCTCACCACCGGCCACCAGCCCCAGCCTCCTCCGACTGCCTCTCTCTCTCTCTCCCTCTCTCTCTCTCTCCATTATTGTTTTCCACTCTACAGAGGATGGGGTCGGCTTATGATTAGGTCGGGAGCAAGTCAGATCTTCCTCCAAAGCCTGGTAATATTTATGTAGTCAAAAGAGAGAGAACAGAGGGAGAGAGGGAGAGAGGGAGAGAGAGAGAGAGAGAGAGAGAGAACCGGGAGGAGGGGATAAGGAAATTAAACCCTTTAAGTCAATGCATATTGTGGTGACACCGGCACAGGAGCCCTCACGGTGGAGTCGGCCAGGGCTGTGCGTTCCCAAAATATGACCAGGGGTGCTTGGATGTGTCGGCAGTATGACGACGGCTTAAAAATCTGGTTGGCAGCACCCCGGGAGAACGAGAAACCGTTCATCGATTCAGAGAGGGCTCAGAAATGGCGACTGTCTCTGGCATCTCTCTTGTTTTTCACAGTCCTGCTCTCTGATCACTTGTGGTTCTGCGCCGAGGCCAAGCTGACCCGGACCCGGGACAAGGAGCAGCAGCAGCAGCAGCAGCGGCAGCAGCAGCAGCGGCGGCAGCAGCAGCAGCGGCAGCGGCAGCAGGAGCCCTCCTGGCCCGCGCTCCTGGCGAGCATGGGGGAGCCCTCGCCCGCCGCCCAGGCACACAGACTCCTCTCCGCCTCCTCGTCCCCCACCCTGCCCCCCTCCCCGGGAGACGGCGGCGGCGGCAAGGGCAACCGAGGCAAAAACAACCGGAGCAAGGCTCTTTTTCTAGGAAACTCTGCCAAACCCGTGTGGCGCCTGGAGACGTGTTACCCCCAAGGCGCCTCCTCGGGCCAGTGCTTCACGGTGGAGAGTGCGGACGCCGTGTGCGCCAGGAACTGGAGTCGGGGGGTGGCGGCCTCGGGGGAGGAGCAGCAGGTGAGGGGGACGCATCCAACTCCGCTCTGGAACTTGTCGGATTTTTACCTTTCGTTTTGTAATTCCTACACACTTTGGGAGTTGTTCTCGGGGTTGTCCAGTCCCAACACTTTGAACTGTAGTCTGGATGTGGTGCTCGAGGAGGGCGGCGAGATGACCACTTGCAGGCAGTGCGTCGAGGCTTACCAAGACTACGACCACCACGCTCAGGAGAAATACGAAGAGTTTGAGAGTGTGCTCCATAAATACTTACAGTCGGAGGAGTACTCGGTGAAATCGTGTCCTGAGGACTGTAAGGTAGGAACAGGGGATCCCCACCCTCCCCCACTTCTTGAGCTTTTCTGTCTTGTGTGTGTTTGGCTGAGATGTCTTCTGGAGTTTTAAAATAGTCTTTTTATTTGTTTCCTTTTTAAATGCTGGTTTTGTTACTTCAGTTGTTGCTTTTGTGGTGATGAGGGCCTGACTTGCTGCTTGAGTTGGGAACAGTTCCAGGATTGCTTGTGGACTGGTGCCTTCTTCTGGGAATCCTTGGAAGCACAGTGAAGACCCTGGTGCTCTGAGACCACGAAACTGATGCTTTAACTATCTCTTATGGCTATGCAGTTGGTACGAACTCTGACCCTCCCCCTTTTTTAATGGGATTTGACTGCAGCTTGCTAGGAAGACAGACGTGAGACTGCATCCTGATGACCCCAGGTAAAACCAGTCAGTGACAGGCATGTACGGTTTGGCTTATGGACCTGCACACATTATCTCTCTCATAGTGACATCTTTAAGTTGGTTGATCAGAGGGACAGTGGACGGTGTTTGTAGTTGTTATGTAGGAAGAACGAAAAAGCATTTTGCCTGTTTTACAGGGGTACTTCCGGTTGTTTGTGAAGTATGGAGGCCTACCTAAGCATATTTATTCATCAAAAGTTTCCCATTTTCTCTTAGACATTTGTATCATGATTGATTTGAGACTTACTGTGAGTAGCAAGTTTTAATTGAGTATCTGATGATCGATGATCAGTGTTAGCTTATATACCAGACACCTTATGTAATTAGCTTTAATTTTTAGGATGCTCTTCAGAATGGCCAAATGGCAAGTACTCAATGCTGTGAATGAAAAATACTTAACTCCTCAATCATATATGTTGTATTCAGCCTCTTCCTGTTGAATATAATAATGTATAGAATCTTTGCTGATTGACAAAGGAGAAGAGAATGCAAGTTTCTCCAAAAATAGTCCATGTAATTGGGGGTTATGGTAGTAGGCATGTCCCTGTCCGTGGTGCTGAAATGAGATTTGCGTGAGAGCTCTGTTGAAGCTACTGCAGTGACCTTTTAGTAGGAAAGATATGATGACAGAATCTCAATAAGCCTTTATGTTTCATTCCAAGGGTAACTCTTAAACAACACAACAAAATAGTATTGCTTTTCAAAATCATATACACCACATTCTCTTCCTTTCTTCTCACTACTCCCCCAGCCCCATGCAGGAACCAAACAACTGTCTTCTGCCTCACTTACTTTGTACTGGAGAAGTGTAATCAAGGGCAGTATGGATCAAAGGCTTTTGTGATACTTTGACAAGAGAACTGGGCTAAGAGATACCTGTTCAAAATGAGCATGGTTCAAGGGCTGTATTTTACTTTGGGTTGATTGATTGTGCTTTTGACAACTAAGCTAGAGTCAAAGTAAACTTGCTTTGTCAACATTCTTTAAAAGAACAGAAACAATCTTCTTTGCTAATAGTCATGTTGAGTTTACAACATTCATTTAAAATGCTACTTCACTAAATAAAGGGATCTTAACTTTCTACCTATTTTTCTTAACCATACCACAATAACTCATGCCTGGGAATCAAAGTTATTCTTAATGGCAGAAGTTGGTGAACGACTGGCATATTTATTGCACAGTTGTTTATTTTGACAAGATATGTTGCTTCAGAATTGTAAAGGTCAGAACACTAATTCCACTACTAATAAAAAGGGTTCAAGGGCTTTAGCATAGTTAGGTTTAAAAGTGGTACCTTGTAGTAATATCAATTTGCTTGCTTCCTTGAATGCAAAGTTATATAGAAATTTCTAGTAATTCCAACTTGCATAGGTTCAGTATTTAAAAGGTGGTTTACATTGTCAGTAGAATGCAGAATATTTTCAAATAAACATGTCAAAATATCTTTGTTCAAATCCCCAGATTTTAAATATATATGTGTATTTTCTTCTTGCCTGAAATAAATCTCCACTTGATATTTAAATTATTGAAGTATAGCATAGATTAAACTAATTTGTCATGTTGCAAACTACTTCTGAATTGTGTTTCTGTATAAAAGAGTCATCATTACTGTATACGCAAAACATATCATAAAAAATATTAATTCCTTTTTAGAAAGATTTCTTCCTCACATGGAAAAGTAAATTCAGATATTTGAGTTTTTCATTGCCATGGCACAGAATTTATTACCCATGATGTCTTGTAGCTATTTCTTGGTTGTGTGATTTCAGTTGATTTGTATATTTGACGTATTTATTCCACAATAACTGTTTTCAAAAATTACACTTTCAAATTTAAGGTGTCCATGTTTTTGGGCTAGTAACTCACAAATTGAGAGCTTTAGTTTCTTAGTTTAACATATAATTTCTTTATGATTATGCAAAAGTCACAAACACATCCACACCAAACTAAGTTACATGGCTTAACATGCTACTTGTACACATTTGAAGGATGTGTCTCAGTTCTTTCTAAACAAACTGATTTCAAACATACTTATAATTATGAAAAGAGGACTATAATCAGGGGCCTTGTTCAAAATATACATTCCATGCAAAATTTTCCAAATTTTAAGGTAGCCACAAAGTCTTAGGCTACATTAAAAGTAAATGCATTATATTTCTGGGATTGGTAATATATGCATGAAAAAGATCCAATTTTGATAGCTCATAAATTTATTTGTAGAATTATAGACAGAATATTTTTAATCATATTAGCTATACAAACTATTAGAATTCATACTTTAGGAGAAATAGATTAACTTTATTATATCCATATATAATAAAAAGATTAATGCTGTAGTTTCTAAGTTTTAAAAGTTAGAGCATGTATTATTAACTTCCAGTTTTTATATTCTTCATTCCATTAAGAAAAATGCCACATAGCGTATATGTATAAAATTAAAATAGATCAAATTTAATTTTTATTTAACCTTTTAAAAAGGCTTTTTTGCCTATTATGCTGAAAACAAAGCAAAACAAAACCTTAAAATTGAGCGAAAACAGTCATAATGTCTTGAGTCCAAAGCAATTGGAGATCAAATATAGCTTAGATTTACTTTAGCAAACCTTTGTATTGTAACATATAATAGAATTTATTTGTATCCAAGAATATTTCCTAATATTCTGAGAAATAACTGATTTAGTTTTTTGAAGAAAATATGCATATTTATCTAGGAAGTAATTTATGAAAAAATAAAGAACAAAAACCATTGCATGTATCATTTATATTACAGCATTCAAGCTGCTATAGTACATAAATCAGGTAGCAAAAATTATGACAGTAATTCTCTGTAGTTTGCATTGTTATTCAAAATAGTGTTTTTGATGTAGACTTAATAACAACCTGACAGATCTGTAAAAAACTTCAAGTTGGTTAGTATTATTAAAAATGCACTATTTAAGATACAAAATTATATATGGATATTATTAACATGCTGGATTTTTTACAAAAATATTTTCTGTTAAATATGCCAATCTTTAGCTCCTAAGCATTCTTGAAAATGTGTATTATAAAAGATTGTGATACTTAGGAAATATAAATATATGTGTGAACAGGTGAACTTTTGTTACTGCTAACTTTATTTACTTAGTATACCTTAAGACAGATAGATGGTCAGTGAAAGCAGGTTTGAGATTAGATTCTAATAGAAATCATTACATCATCTGTATTTTAGTTCTGTCAGCACAAACTCTAATCTTTACATTCTCACGAACATATGTATTCTTATTTTTTAATTTTGATAATCTCCTATTAATGTAGATTCTCTTGCTTATTTTTATTTAACAATCACTGACCAAGAGCTAACCCTGCCAGTGTTAGGCATATAGGACAGCTGTGACACCTGAAGCTTTCTGCATTGTTTGCAGGAACGACTCACAAACAGTAACCAGTCTGATAACACAGAATTTAGATTACATAATGTGCAGACCAACAAAAAGGCATTTCTTAGGTTCTTATTTATTTTGGTTTCATGCACTATAGACTCTTACAAAATAGTTTTTTTTAAAAGAAAATCAAATATCTAATAATTCTTTCCACTAAAATACCATTTTGCTGTTGATAAAGTGCTATTGTATGTGCATGACACCGTCCAGAACTGTGGAACACATCTGCCAATACCGCTCTTTTATATTTCTCCACTTTGTTACTGCGGAATCAGACAGTGTAACCATGCAGATGATCACTTTAACCATTAGTAAGGCCATTTGTAAGGTCAAGGCCACGATCATAATCATTTTTATGACCCAGATCTTTTCTTTATTATATTTTTGCTCCATATATAACTACTAACTTATGATCTATGTTATATTTTATAGGAAACACCCCAAATCTTAATTTTAGATGTCTGTTGTTTTATAGACTAAATAATATTTTTACTTTGAACTTGTAACTGGGTCAAATTAGTAGCTATATAGGGCATAACCACACAATTTCAATAATTGCTGTTATACGTTGGTTTAATCACTTTAATTAGATGAAGAGGGTGTCTGTGTATGCAAGGTGAATTGAAATATGAAGGAAAGGAGATCAAACAATGCTTTTAGCCTCATGCTCCCCCACATATAAGTCATCAGACGTTAAGATATCTTTTCTTGCTAGATTGAATATGCAAGAACAAATCTACAGATAGCTATTTCAAACGAGAGAATATTTTACTTTGAATTATCTGACCTGTTGCTTTAACTTCAAGTCCTGCCTTCCTGCCTAATCTTCATCTCATTTATCAACACCACGTTAACTCAGCACCAAACAATTTTGTCATTTATTTTATATTGACTTATACTGCAAAGACGTTTCTTCAATATCAGTAAATATTTAGTCTAGATCAGTGGTCCTTGGAGTCACACTGGAATATCCTGGGGGATCTTTGAAGAAGCCCCTAGCCCTGAAATGGATTCTGGTTTCATTGGTCTGGCTTGTGTTGTGGGCTTGGGATGCCCAGTTTCTCTGGTGACTCCTGTGTGTGGCAAAGGTTGAGAACCTCTGTTCTGGTTGTCAGTGACAGCTCAAGTACAAAGACCTTCCAGTTCTTGTGCCTCTGTAATATATAATAGTCTCATTTGCTCAACTGATGAGAATAGAATTCAGATATTTTTGAAAAGTGGTAGAGGAAACAGGACATAGCCAGAGGGCAGGAGAGCAAATATATAGTAACTAGGCTGAGGAAATAGGTGAAAAGTGAACAAACAGGTTGTAAAGGTTAAGGGATATGACCAGAGAGAACAGGAAAAGGAGGTGGATGCAGGAAAGACCAGAGTTTCGATGACGAAGGATGGGTCCGCTGGCTGTGCGTGTTCTTTCTGCTGGGCAGAACTGAGTCATTATGCCAGTGTTCAGTAAAGGGTTGATGACATGAGGGCAGAAACTGAATGATTGTCTCTCTGAGACTGACCAGTTACTTGATTAGAGGAGCTCCAGTCTCGTGATTTTTGTCTCTAGTTTTAGCCCATGTAAATGTCCAAAATTTAGACTTTTTTTTAAGAGTACATATTTGGTTTTAAGAGAAAACCTTTTCGCTTTTCATAATATTTTGCACGATTCTGGTCAATTCTTCATCTGTTCACTTTATCGATCCTAGGAAATCACTAATTCTTTTTCATTTTTTTCATTGTAATGATGAGCCATTTTAAAAAACTTATTTCTATATTACTATAATATCTGCTTGACATACCTACAGTTTTTTGAAGGTGCAAATCCTATGTAGTCACAAATTATAACAAAGCTTAATTTAGGAATTAGTTTCTAGATCTTATTGTTCTGTTTGGAAGTACTTATAATATCAATGATATTTTATTTTTTAACATCTTGGATGATAAATTGCTGTGAAATCTAAGTTTTATCTAAGAAAAAATTAAGTATTATTATAATCCAAATTATGTTTATATAAAAATACTTATATTTATATATAATTATATAATAAATATATATAAATATTTTATATAAAGAAATAGAATTTCTTTAATGAAACGTGAATTTACTTGGATTCTTTAAAACTGGAAACATTTGCTTTTTTTGTAACAAATGATTACGGATTTATAGTGTGTATTGTATTGGAATAGATGGCAATACTTAATTCTTGGCTGTTTCAAGTGTTAAAAGGTAATAGTTGACCCCCCTCCCCCCACCGCCACCTCTTGGTAGTCCCTTCAACCATTTATAAAGAAAATGTTGTATAAGCTACCACAGATAGTTAAAAAAAAAAAAAAGTCTTGCAAAAATGAAAGTTTGATATCTGTTCAAGAACTGTTATTGATTTAAGCAGTGACAGGAGCGTATCCGCACATAGCATGTGACGGGTGAATGCAGCAAGTAGTTCTGTGGAAATGTATAGGGATTCTGTGGGTCGGCTGCTTCACCCCACACAGGAGGGAGAGTGAGTTCTAGTCAAAACTGTGTCTTCCTGCCTGGGCTTTCTTACCTTCCTCTCCGTGTGCCTTCTTATTATCACTTGGCCGAGTCTTTTGGCATCTGGAAGTGGCATTTCCAGGGCCGGTGTCCCACGGGAAACCCAAGGTTCAGGAGTATTTCTTTGCATCTCTACTGCCATCAAAAATGATCAGCCTCTTTCTTACTGAACTAACACTGACTTAGTTTATTTGAAAAGAAAATTGAACTGAGATGTAAATGGGTGATCGTGACAACGTATTAGCTCTCACAGAAAAGGATTTGAATCACTCTTGGATTTAAGCGCTAGAACAGGCTTCAGCACGAGCTGTTTGATAAGCTTTGGAGCTTATTAGAAGTCAGAAACTTGTCTAATTCATTTAATCTTTACATCACCTCTTTATGAGGTAATTTTAATGACAGTTTTTATTGAGAAGTAAAGCAAGGACAGAATGTTAACTATTCCAAGGTCAAACAGCTGGGCAGTGGTAAAGATCAAGTTCACTTTGTCACTTTAATATATTTTCTCTTTTTCTTCTATTATGAGCATTACCAACATACCAAAGAATGAAAAGCTTAGTATGATAAGCCCATACATACTTTCACATAGATTTAACAACTGTTAAAAAGTCTTGCTGTAGGAGATACCTCTGGGGAGGTGCTTGTGCACAATCGTGAAGGCCCAATGCTAAGGCTTTTGAATTTTATTTTCTGGATGAAAAAATATCAGAGGAATTTTAATCAAGGGGAATTCATTTGGACAGAGATTAGATGACTTAACAAAAGCAAATCATATGGAGAGAAGGCCAGAGATGAATCCTAAGGAAGAACAACTTCTAAGGGTTTGGACAAATAAAGGACTAAGGAAGGAGAGAGAGAAGCAGCACAAGGAATGAGAGTGAAAATATGAGGGAGAATGAGAATGGGGGCAGGGCCTGAATGCACAAGAGAGAGGAGGAAGATGGAGAATCAGAGGCGGAGGGAAGGGAAACGAAATCCTGAAAATGTCATGACCTGACAGGAAGGATTTTAAGAAAGATGCAGAATTAGTCAGGAGTGTCTTATCTTGCAGAAAGGACATGTGGGGTGAAGCCTAGGAATAGGTCACTGGATTTGGCAATTAGCTTTTGTCAACCTTACAAGAGTAGTTTCAATAGCTTGGTAGGGAGAGATGTCAGACTGTGATGGATTAAGGAATGAGTTGGAGCTGAGATAAAGGCTAGTCTGAATGACTCTTTCTTAGGAGAGAAAATAGAAGGAGGCTGGAGTAGGTGGGAAGATAGAAATTTAAAGAAATAAGTGTTTTATGATGAACTAAACTTCAGCATATTTGTAACTTTTGATGTGGGATCTGGATAAGAAAACGAGATAGAAAGTACCATATTCAGAAAAAAATTAGTAAAGGCACCAGATCCCGAAGAAGAGGTGATGGGTTCTCATCTATTCCTACCCTTGAGGAAGAAGAGAGGTTGTATCTGTGCATTTTGCTATACATCTGAGATCCTTTGTTTTGTTTGTTTTAAATAGGAACAATGTTTTAATTTCAGGATTTTAGAAAAGAAACACATTTGTCATCTTGAATATGCTTAAGTGAAGTAGAAAATTCATTTTCAACTAATCCAAAATAATTACTGCTTATAAATATCAACATAGTACGTGTTATTATAAATACTTTCTTAGGAATGTGTTGCCCTGGGGTTTAATCGTATATTAAGGGAACCCACTGAATTAAATATGGCTATCTCTTTATAGGACTTCTTTAAAAAATATTGAAATAGAAATAGAAATTAATCTAAAACCCAATAGAGAATGTCATAAAATGGTTAAAAGAACAATTGGGGAGAGCCTGGGTTTGGGCCTCAGATTCACCATTTATTAGTTACATTACATCATCCTAGTTACTTAAAATAGGAATTTTAGTATCTCTTTCATAATATGGTAACAAGGAAGAAATCAGAAGGCTCCCATGCATATAAATGTACCCAACCTAGGGCTTAATGATGCTCAATAAATACAGATAAATTCATTAAAAACGGTGGGGAAAAAAACATAAGAAAATCAGTAAAATTAACATGGTTTTTACTTAAGGTCTCATAGAAATTATCTGGTAAACAACACTCATTTACAAGAGTTTTATAAGCAGACTTTGCATCTTGCATGATAAAATTCTCAGTTTATTACATCTACATCATCTCTAGAAAAGGAATAAATTATTGAACAATGCTAAAATAAAGCAGAAAACATGAGTTCAGCTGGAGTGAAAATGTTCCATTCCTAAAGCTTGAAGTTTTTGCCTGTATTAGATTAAAAGGTCAGTGTGCTGAGATCCCCTTAGGTTACCCCAGATGGATTTGAGCCTTTTTGCATACAAACCTGTTTGAGAGGACAAGTGGAGAAACCATTGTAATGATCTTCCATCTCCTGGAACTCTCTTGGTTAAAAAATAAATCTTGGGGAAAGTTCTTTGTTTAGTGGTTTGTAAGGCATTGCAAAGTCCTGCCTTCAAAGTCCACTTTAAAAGACGAGGCCCTTTGCCCTGCCTTCTAGATACTTGGCTTTATTTTTGTTTTTTCGTGTCCTTGTTATTTTCTGCTCTGACCCACATTTACCCACTGAGCCAAACTTAGTATTTTTATTGATTGGGGAAGAAGAGGAAGTCGGGTAAAAGATTGCCTTGGTACTGAACTAGAGCTAGCAGACAAGGCAAACATGGCAAGTGCCAAGACATAGAGGACTGAATTAAGGAATAAAAGATGAGGCAGTGCTGTGTGTGGTAACACGATTGCCCTGAGAAGACACGAGGACACGCAACAAGATTCTTTAACCAGATAAAAATCAGCCTGTGGAAGGGGAGTATTATTATCCAATACTTCCAGTAGCTCTCAAGGTGAGAATGAAGCTCTGCACATAGGTGTTTTATGCAAAAATATCTCTAGTCTCTCTAAGGAAGAGTGCTCTATGAAAGAGTACAGTGGGACGAGTTGCCTGAGGAAATCCGAACACGTTGCTGCAGTTGTTCAGATGGGGTGGGAGCTCTCTGCTGTGACCCTACAGAATGTCGTGCCCGAGTGTAGCAGGTTGACCAGGTGATTGTAAATATTCCATTCAACAGCCTTTGGCATAAGATGAGGCTCCCAGAAGTGATACGTTTGCACAGTGAGTACTTATTGCTAATCCCTGCCAAGGAAAAATTTTCTTACACACAAAATGTAACTAATTTCCTAGTCTAGCACCCCACTCATAGTAATACTTTGCTTCAAAAAATGAAAGTCTTGACAATGTCAAGTTTAAATTATTCTCTGGTTTCTGTTTATATTGTTATCTGTCTGAATAAGTTTTTAAAAGAATGAATCAGTGACATATGCTTATCCTGATGATGTATAGAAACGGAGTTAGACTAATCAATAAAGAAAACTTGTTTTCTGTTATTGCTGATTTGCAGAAATACTCTTTATATTCTGATCACAAACATCAGTCACTGCTCTAGATTCTCACACGGGACTCAGCAACATGGTCAGACTGGGAAGGAGAAAGTAGGTAATGACTGTTCCTTGTTGGTTTTGTGGCACTTCTTTCCATGCATCGACTCACCTCATATCCAGTTCTTTGGGGATATTATCACCGGGAACAAAAAACACTCTATTAAATTTCCTGCTCTCATGGACTTGTACTCATTTATTGAGTTTTTACCACAAATAAGCCCTATGCTGATGACTGAGGGTTAGAGAGTTAAGGAAAGGTGCTCAAGTTCTCATAGGTAGCTATGGCGTAGCCAGAATTTAAACCTAGTAGTATCTGGGCTTAATCTCAGAGGCTTAATTTATCTATTAGATTACACTGTCCACTTCGTTATTCATGTCTAGTTGTTTTTGGCTTTGTTTTTGTCTTTGATTTTTTTTTTTTTTTAAAGGGTGGAGAATGTGGGTGCAAAATGGCAGGAGTAGATGAAATATTAAGTTCTTTAGCACATAAAAAGAAACAACACACTTCATCCAGATTTCTTCTTGCTGCGGCAGCTTCTTGTGGGGAATAAAGAGGGCCTAAAAGTCAGAGCAGCCGAGATGTAAATTGCCATTCCACCAGGTCCTGTGAGGTAGGGGTGCGTCCTCCAGTCTGAGGTCAGGGAGAGGAGGAACAGACAGACGGGGCAGGCGGATAGTAAAACGATCTGGCAAGCTGTCCTCTCAGCTCAGGCCATTCTGAAAGGAGGTGAGCACCTCCTACGGCACAGCAAAGCCCTTTTGAGACACAGCTGGTAGAAAGCATTACTTCTAACCTAGTAATTAGCTTCTCTCTTTCTTTCTTTTCTTTTCTTCTTCTTCTTTTTTTTTTTTTTAGTAATTAGCTTCTAATCAAAGCCGTCCTTCTAGTTCAGATCAACTGCCTGACAGAGAACTTGAACTTAGTTTCCATAGGGGCGTGTTTAAAAGCTCTGCAATGTATTTGACCTTGGGAATCACAGAGACCCTACATAGATAAGCTGTGATCCTCTGCTTGAAGAGGAACAAATGTATTTCACAGGGTCAATCTGAGTCTTAAACCATTTACAAACAGGATTTCTCCTTCCTGGCAGTGAAAACTGGGCCGACTGCTAGGAGGCATCGGCATGAAGGTGCGGGGCGCCTGTGTTTTCTGACACCGTGGCTTCAGCCCAGGTCGCAGGGAAGTCGTGGCGAAAGAGACCACACGCAAGTGCAGGTGGTCTAGCTGCCCGTGCAGCCATGAGTCTGTGTCCGATCTGCTCCGTGGACGGCTGGCCCGTTTGGGCGGTTTCTGGATACGTTGTTTGTCCTGTGAAGTGGACATATATATGGAAATTTTAAAAGTCATTCGGGGAAAATGAATCCTTCCATATCACTCAGGTTTAGAATTTTTAAACTTTTCATTTTTATTCAATGTGTCTGAAACACGGCAGCAAAGAAGAGGGGATTCAAGTCTGAGCAAACAAAGTCCTTGCGGGCGCACTTTGATTTCCGTGATGCATGTAGATTATTTGTGTTTTTCACCTGCTCAGCCATGGACTTGATTTCCCCCTTCAGTTCATTGGCCTGTTAAGATTATTAAAATAACTAACTGATCTGCAGATAGCTTGATATCTTTTGTTCTTATGACTTAATGGATGAAACAAACCAATCACGTAGAATGTAGTTTTTACCTCCCAGGAGTCAAAGGAGGCTATTTATCTATATTTGGGGGGGGGGGGCAGGGGGGCAAAAACAAGCATCCTGTAAGAGTACCTAAACTTTTGGTTTGTTGATTTAGTCTTTGACAAATAATTTTCTCAAATCCAAATACTTCCATATCTGAGGAAGTTAACAAAATCTTTTGATATTTATAGTTCCAAATCTTTAATCTGGCATTCGTAGGTGATATTAAAAACTTGAACTTTTTCATAATAAAAGTCTAAAATGCTTCCTTAAAGCTTTGGAGATTAAAATTTTTTGATGTTCCTCAGTTATTTAATAAAGGGTAGAGATTTTTGAAAGATTTTAATTGCCGTGAGGAAGGGGTCTTTCTTTGTCCCAGTCACCTGGTCCAGACAGGCAGCCCTGCAGATGTGTTGATGGGGAGCTCACTGTCTTCTGGCCCCATCGCATGAACGTTGGTGCTGTCAGCTTTTCCCAGCTTCCTCTTGGCTGTGTCCACACAGGAAAAGAAAAATAAGACCAATAAATAACTATAGCTAAGACAAATACAGATTCCCAAAGATTTGAAGTGCTGTTTTGTTCCTCACCCTTTTGACACGTGGTCTTTCTCAGAAATATGGTCCGTCCCTGCAGAGGAAATGATGCTCAGTTCTCCCGTATTGCACATTAATTGGATGGATGTTTCGTTTTCTCATGGTACGCACTTGAAACAGAAAAGTGTAAAAGTTAAGCAGTGCAAATTTGGATTTCTTTAATGACTTGATTATACTAAAACGGTACAGCTAAAGGCACTATACAGCACTCACCATTTTTGTTTTCTATCTTTTTTTTCCCCCCAAGTCAAGACTAGGATATATGAAGAATTGTAGAAAAGTTAACGTGTGATAGATAGGGTTCAGGGGAAAAAAAAATCTTCTCCTCATCCGGATATATTAATTTATTGTGATAGCCTGCTATTTGAAATACATGGGTCCAGATAAAGTCAACTGAATTCGTGGTGCCGGTAGAGCAAGGAAAACAGGCAGTGATAGCGGAGAGTTCCCATTTTCTACCTTTGACCAATGACTGCAACTGACTCTTGCCTGCGTTGTGCTATCTCCATTCTGGGCAACTTGATCCTATTCTTACCACATTAAAAAAAAAAAAAAAAAAAAACAACGTGATAATATGTGATGCATTTAGTGAGGTAAATTATTAAGGATAGTTTTCTAAGCCGCTGTCTGACCAAATTCCTCTGACTTCTCCAATTAATGGTTAAGGGTTGTTGTCTAGGGTTCCTGTTGCTTGTTGTGGAACGAGCTGGTGGATCAGAGGGGCCAAATACGTGTCGGTGCTGAAGAGAATGCACGCATTTTCTCAGAATGAAAATTATTTGTAGAGGATGTGATACTTGTCGTCCAGATGTGTTACAGGATTGCACATACAGGATATTTTAATAATTTAATTTGTAGTCATGGCCTCTGGGAATGCATTTTGTTATACAATTTTTGTGTACTATATAGGAAAAAATTGTATAGGGACAAGTGAATATTGCTTTCTAAAAATACATCTCTAGTAGAAACTGTTGTTGGATAGTCTGAGCACTGTTATTATATGACAATAGTAACTTAGACACTGAGATAAAAAATATCCCACAGTGCACCTAGTTAAGGAAAGAATAATCAGACATTTCATCAAGTATGACTCATAAGTAGAAGTGCAAAAAAAGTAAGAAATTTATATATAAACAGGTAGTTGTTAAAGCAAGGGAAGAAGGGAATATGAGAGAAAACCCAGGAGAATGCTTGCTTTTTGTTTTTTTTTCTCCAAGATGCATATAAATGAGAACAAGATTAAAGGCATGTAAATATCTTAATCCAAAAGCTGTTGTGCTCATAATGTGTTACTGGAAAAAAAAAAAAAAATCCTGGCAACAAATTTACTTTTTCATATGGTCCCACTTTTAACCTGTAAGGGAAAATTAGATTTTACTCAGAGTTTTGAAATTAGGACCATGCTGCAACTTACTTATGAAAACGTCATGGTTTTTCTCTTAAAATACAAGAGGCTGATAATTATAAAATACCACTTTTATAAAATATGGTGTTTGTTATCTTTGTTACCGAACAACAGTGCTTTTTATATGGGGACTATAAACAGAGTATTTTATTTGAATATGCTTCTTTATGGGTAATTATGGGTTTGAAAAGTCATAAACAGCAGTGTAATTACTTCTTAGCTTGCAGTGGGGGATGTGTTTTCTTAATCTGGCCACTTAAAGAAAGAAATAAATATTCATCTCTGAACCTTTCCAGAGAAGCAATTTTTAAAATCTGATGTTGTTTCCCAAATTTAGAAGACTTTAGCAAAATGTGTCTTTGTTTGGTTCTACTGATGAGTTTATGACTTTTAAGAAACTGGAAAGATACTGCGCCTTGATGACTTTGTGCACCAAAGTCAGAAAGACACTGAAAACATTTCATTAATAGAAAAAAGCAAAAGTGAGACTATTTGACAGCGTAATAGAAACTTTTTCATCACTCCAAGCATAAAATAAAATCTGTAGATTTTTTTTTATTACAAGATCCTATTCAGATACTTAACTAGGAAGTTCAGAGCAGCAAAATTATTATATTACCTGAGAAATTACCCATACAGTTCAAGTAGTTCCCAAAATTTAAATTGCTCAAGGGCAAATATTTTAAAATAATACTTTCTGAACGTTGTTGTTATTCTTTACATTATGAAATGAGCTAGAGTATTAGAAATAAAACAAGGAAGAAGCTCAATCCCGAATGGCTGTTCAAAGACTTTGGTAGAAAGTCTGTTCTGCAGATTCATAGATGGTCCTACAAAGAGGATGCAAGCACGCCTTCCCTTTGGACCTGGGCATGCTTGTGACTGCTTCATAGAAAAGACTGGGGCATAAGTGATGCTCTGGAACTCCATGGGAGCTGATAGATGGCCATGCATTTTTAGCCCAGTTTGCTGGGTCACGTATCCTGGAAGGTTTAAGCTGTCATATAAGATGCTCAAGGAACCCAAGACCACCCTGTTGTAAGGAAGCCCAAGATACAGAGAGAGGCCAGGCTAGGCTTTCTTGTAGAGAGTCTCAGTTGAATCCAGACTTTGAGTTGTCCCAGGCCAGGTTCAGACGTGTGGGTGGAACCTTAAGATGAGTCAGACACCAGCCATTTAGGTCACCTTGAGCCCCTCAGATCTTCTCAAAGCTCCAGACTCTTTAGAAGAGAGAAAAGCTACCTCCTTTATGTAATTTAACTTCCTGACCACGACTCTTAGGTTGTACTAAAAGGGTTGTTGTTTTAAACTACATTTTTGGGTGATTTGTTAGGTAGCAATAAACTAAGTGTTGTTCAGTAATTGTTGAATGATTCTCCATTGCGTGAGAGGTTCCATTGAATAAAACTAATGAGAACGGAAAACAACAACAACAGCAACTAAACAATTGATGTGGCTTCATATATTTTACTGAATTTTTTCCCTCTCCAGTTAGTAAGGCTGGTAAGTAGTTTCTTGAAGCTCTTATTGTGACATTTTCCCCTGCCAGTTCATTTAATTCATTTAGCAGCAAATATGAATGCATTAACTTTTGTGCACAATTCATCATCTGAGGAATTAAGAGATGTATGAAAAAAAAACAATGCTGCGAGCGGGTTGTGTACAATGTAACTGAAAAGACACAGTTTGACACTTCATGTATGAACTGTGCTAAGGAGGGGTATAGCACACTCCTTTGGGAATTCAGGATAGACCAGCACTGCTTTCACCGGATTTTTTTTACTAATATGTTTCTCCATGTGTCCATATATGGCAAATGAAATAGAAATTAATGTAACTCTTCAATCAAAATATATCTTCTGAAATCTTTGAGAGAAGCAAGTTTGAAGACTGCATTATTCAGGATAGTCTGCTGAGATCTTCGTCCTCATATTTTAATTTTTGAATATTTTAATCTTTTTAAAAGATTTTATTTATTTATTTATTTGTCAGAGAGAGAGAGAGAGAGAGAGCAAGCACAACCAGGCAGAGTGGGAGGCAGAGGGGGAGAGAGAAGCAGGCTCCCTGCCGAGCAAGGAGCCCCATACGGGACTTGATCCCAGGACCCTAGGATCATGACCTGAGCCGAAGGCAGTGGCTTAACCCACTGAGCCACCCAGGCATCCCAGAATATTTTAATTTTTTTAAAATAGAGAAACCATAATGAACGCATCCTCTTGAGATTGAATTATTTACTATACATTTATAATAAGCATTTTCAAGTGGGTGACTATCCGGATACTGTCTTAGCCACTCAGATTTTACTATTCTTTGGGAGAAAGTAGTTTCATGCACGTGTTACAATATCATCTCTTTGCTCCTGTACCTTAGCCATAGGTTTGGGATATTGTAAACAATGCTTGCACGAATTTGCACATTCAGTTTATCTGAAATATTTGGGAAGCATTAAAGGCCAGTACTCATAGAAATCACAGAAGAAAACTGGGTATGGTTTAATCAGTAGCAAGTGGCGTCACCTAACCATTAGGTAGATTATAAAGAGGTGAGCAACAGTCATGAAAACACCAAATAGTTTTCTAGTTAACTTACTAGACTTTTTTCTTTTTTTAAGATTTTATTTATTTGACAGAGGTCAGAAGTAGGCAGAGAGGCAGGTGGAGAGAGAGGGGGAAGCAGGCTCCCCTCTGAGCAGAGAGCCCCATGTGGGGCTCGATCCCAGGATCCTGGGATCATGACCTGAGCCTAAGGCAGAGGCTTTAACCCCCTGAGCCAACCAGGTGCCACCTTACTAGACTTTTTATTCAGTGGAGTGGTTGCCATTTTTCATGGGTTATTTCAAAAATGAAATCATGTATTAGATTCCTTTTCAATGTGTAGATTGAAGTGAAGCATCTTGAGTTTATTTTTTTTTTCCTTTGCAAAAAGAAAAAAAAAGAGAATTCTGTTGTATTAGTTATCTATTGCAAATTACCACAAACTTAGAAATTTAAAACAATGCATGCTTATTATCTCAAAACATCTGCGGGTCAGAAGTATGGACATGGCTTAAATATGTCCTCAGAAAACACACAGTCAGGTTGTGGTCCAGGCTGGACCCTCATCTGAAACTCGACTCGACTCTTTATCTGAAAAGATCAGATAAAGCCCATGTGGTTATTGGCAGAATATGTACCTTGCAGACTGTGGAACCGAGAACTTCAGATACTTGCTGCCCATTGGTTGGATGACTGCCCTTGGTTCTCTGCCGTGTGACCCTCTGTGGGACAGTTTACTTTTTTAAAGCCACAAGGGAGAAGGATTCTCAGCAAGACAGATTTATAATTGTATGTAATGTAATCATGACATCCTTTTATGTTCTATTCTGTTCATTGGAAGCAAGTCCAGTGACGTCTACACAAAAACATAAAGACCATAAGAGGGGATGATGGGCCACCTTAGAGACTACACTACCATTCCCTTTAAAGGTCCCTCAAATACATTATTCTTTAGATAATCAAAGATAATTTTACATATTATTTAATCATCTCAGACAAGATAAATGTTTTTGTTTTATGTTGCTACTAAAGAAATATT
This sequence comes from Mustela nigripes, assembly GCF_022355385.1. Classification (NCBI taxonomy): domain Eukaryota; kingdom Metazoa; phylum Chordata; class Mammalia; order Carnivora; family Mustelidae; genus Mustela; species Mustela nigripes. The sequence continues at coordinate 80,751,058 of NC_081571.1, read as the reverse complement.
TGATAAATATTTGATGGTAAATGTAGGAAACCATCAGCATTATTAAGTGCAAATAAGTTTTACTGTAGGAACAGAGGTAAGTAAAAATTTATTAGGTGTGATCTATATAGGGAAAATGGAATTTTAACTGAAGAAATTGAAAATGGTCATTTTGAAGCCTTCTTACGTCTTCTAAAATTGTTTCTGTATAAAATTAAATTCTAAATTTGCCTTGAAATAGTTCCTTAGCATTTAATAAATCTGCTATGATTATGGAATAATAAATCTCATATAATTGCTTGAGAAGAATACAGTCTGTTTCCTAAAATGTATTTTAGGGTCAGTTTATGAATCTTTAGAACCTATAGTTTCTAAGTGGTTACTTATAATTCTCATAAAAAGCTTAACTTATTTAGACCAATACAGCAATCACATATGCCTATTTATTTGTCCATATAAATCTCATTTGTCTGGAATGCTGTCCATAATGCTAAATTCAGATTAAAGGTTTTAGCATTGGGATTTAAAATAAACCTGAAGGCACATTAGGGCAACTGCCTTTATGAACAGAGGCCTGGAAGCCCTCTCTTTTCAACCTTTCTGACCCTATTAGAAGAATTTTTTTCTTTTTGTGAATTCTAGAATGCCGGATATTCTTCTGGGGGCTGCATTTCTGCCTTTAGACCTTGGTTTTCATCAAAGTAGTTGCTTATTAGCTCATAGAAAATGAAACACACAGTTTGGAGATAAGATTCTAGTTTCTGGGTTCATACTCATTGAGGAACTGTCATGTGTCTGTATGGAGGGGGGAGTAAGTTAGATTGGTTTATTGGGCAGACAGGGTGAGTCAAATTTACTGCTGCCCTGTGCCCCTCAGCTTCCAACTCTTCCTTGACGTCAGAGAGCTCTGCTCCGCAGCACAGACAGAATCTTTGGGCTGTTTAGGAAGTTAAAGTGGGTGACTACAGTCCCTCATCACTGTCTGAGAAAGGATTCCAAGCCTATGTCACCCAACAGCAGCATCTTAGTAGTAGGGAGAGGTGGAATGAGCAGCCCTTCATCTGGCCTTGGGCCATGCCACAGTGATGAAAGTGTGCGAAGTTGTGGATTCAAAAATACGTATTTCTGTGTTTTCTCTGGCTGTAAAGGGAACTGTCTTTTAGACATTCTGAACTGACAGTTAAGCTATATGTATGTTGTTCTTTCTTTCTTACGTATTATTGCTGACTTAGAAATTATGTGCTAGGTTAAGGTGCCTGGATTGCTCAGTCCTTAAGCGTCTGCCTTAGGCTCAGATCATGATCCTGGGGTTCTAGGATTGAGCCCCACATTAGTCTCCCTGCTCAGTGGGAAGCCTGCTTCTCCCTTTCCCACTCCCTCTGCTTGTGTTCCTTCTCTTGTTGTGTGTCTCTCTCTGTCAAATAAATAAGTAAAATCTTGAAAAAAAAAAAAAGGAAATCATTTTCTATGTCAAATTAGGTCCAGAACTCTATTATTTACCCTCGTGCTACACCTGGTACACTTGGTACTGTTCACTAAATATTCATTGATTAGATGTTATTCATTTGGAGAAAATCTAGTTTTAATTCCATAAACATATAAAAAAGTTGGGTAGCCAAATCTGTTGTGATCCCAGAAATCCCTAACCATATGCTACCCTTTTTTTTTTTTTTTAAAGATTTTATTTATTTGACAGAGAGAGAGACCACAAATAGGCAGAGAGGCAGGAAGAGAGAGGGGGAAGCAGGCTCCCCACTAGCAGAGAGCCCGACACGGGGCTCGATCCCAGGACCCTGGGATCATGACCTGAGCTGAAGGCAGAGGCCTAATTCCCTGAGCCACCCAGGTGCCCCCGTATGTTACACTCTTGAAGAAATTAGGCACGATTCATTTGTGGTCTTTTCCTGTGCAGTTTTTAGATGAAGTCATGCTGGATCACGATGTCAAAATCTTGTTTGAATCAGGGAAAAAGAAGTTAAACAAACCATCTCTTCATTTCAAAGTATATTCATTCCATTGTTAAACTATCAGTCGTTGTTGGATTTCTTCAAATCAAAGCATGATTCATGTAATTACTGTGTTATGATTCGGTTTATTAAAGGGGTAAAGGTATTTTAATGGTTTGTGACGAGTGAAGAAGAGATACGTTCTGAGGGACTTGTCTGTGTGAGAACTGCTGCGTATTGAGTTTAGTTCGAGTTGTTGTTGAATATTCTCTTAATGTGATTGGATCCAGACACAAGACATTTTGTTCCTTAAAATCCCACTGAAGTATATTTTAAGAATGACCTACATAATAACGAATTTTCAAATTTTTATTAACATTCTGCAAAAAAGAAGAAAAAAAAAACTCTGGCATAATCACCTGGGTTTTCAGTTTAAATTCATGCTTGTTATTATGCTTCTTCCAGTTATTTCATAAGAATTTGTTGAAAAGTTATTGATTTCCTAGATTTAAACAAAAATCTATATTTTATTTATAGCCAATTAGAACTTGCTGCTCAACAGACTGCATTTTGTTCCAGTGATAAATATTAGAGGAGGGAATATTAAGTTACTCTTTTTTTCTTTAATTTCTTTTTTTTTTTAAATTTGACACAGAGATAGAGAGCATAAGTAGGCAGAGAGGCAGGCAGAGGGAGAGGGAGAAGCAGGCTCCCTGCTGAGCAGGGACCTCGATGTGGGGAGCTCGATCCCAGGATCCTGGGATCATGACCTAAGCCAAAGGCAGCTGCTTAACCAGCTGAACCATCCAGGCGCCTCAAGGAATGTTAAGTTATTCTAATTGATAATTTTTAGAACCCTACAAGAAGTAAATTCCTTTAGGAATTTGGTAAGAGGAGAGTGAGTATTAATATCTGTTATTTGTGGGGCACTTGGGTGGCTCAGTGGGTTAAAGCCTTTGCCTTAGGCTCAGGTCATGATTTCAGGGTCCTGGGATCGAGCCCCGCATCGGGGGGGTCCCTGCTCAGTGGGGAGCCTGCTTCCTTCTCTCTCTGCCTGCCTCTTTGCCTACTTGTGATCTCTGTCAAATATATAAAGAAATCTTTTAAAAAATCATTATTTGCTAATTCACATCAGGTTTAACTCTGCAGAAAGTAAAGACCAGGCCTGTTTTGGGGCTTCAGTGCTTGAGCCGAAATTGAGGAAATACTTTGGCAGTACTTCATTTGTTTGGAAACAATAGCATTTGATGTTAAGGAACCGTGTCTGTTTTATAAAATAAGATTTTGATCATCAGTTATTATGTAGTTTCTCTCCAAACATCTATAAAGTGCTACTCAGTTTTTTGTTTGTTTGTTTCTTTCTTTCTTTATTTCTTTTTTTTTTTTTTTTTTTTTTGCTTGATTCTGCTCACAGATTACTTCGGTTTCCATTAGCTGTCTTCCATGACTTTGGGGTCAGTCTCGTTTTTTTCCCAAGAGGGCAGCACAGAGGTCTTCCATACGGGCACTGGAAGCTTAAACTGAAACAAGGGATCGGACTGGTTAGGCTTATTCACTTGTGGACTTCATTTACCTTTACCGGGTGAGCCACCTGGGGGTCTTATTAAAATGTCAAGCTTGATTTGTAGCCTTGGGGTGAGGCCTGAGCTGCATTTCCAAGTTTCTAGGTCATTGCCATGATATGCGTATCTGGAAGGGACCATCGTTAGTGCTGCGGTTGCGAGGGATGTGAGATGATGATACCAGTGAGAAGGTTCTGTCCCCCTTCTTCGTTTTGGCAGACCCTTGACAATTCTGACGTGACATCCAGCTCATTACCTCTAGGTTCCATTGATACTACCACTGAGGTTCAATTTTGAATTGTAAACTACACGAGTAAATCATTCGTCGATTAAACACACGTGGACTGATATCCTACTATGTGCTAGACATTCTCTTGGGTGCTGGGTCACAAAGGCGTACAAGCCTCAGACAAGTAGAGATCGTTGTAATACAGTGTGATTATTGCTACTTAAGGAAAGTCCAGGTACTATGTGAGGCTTTGGAAAGCCTGCTCAGGGGAACGGATGCGAAGGCTGAAACCTGAAGGCAACCAGGGCGCATGTGGGACGGGACAGAGATGCCTCCAGATGCCCCGCTGCCCACAGTGTGCTCCACAGATCAACAGCGTAAAGCTGACCGCAGAGCTTGGTAGAAACAGTCGTGGGCTCCTCGCCAGACCCCCTGCACCCCAGATCCAAATCTATATTCTCACAAGATCCTCCAATCATTTAGTCAAGGGAACGGTGGCTGTAGGGGAGAGAGCAGGGACATTCAGCAGAGACTAAGAAATTGACTTCCCTGGAGGAGCCGGCCGGCAGTACCTTGAAGCGATACTTTGAAGGCCAGTTAGTGAAAGAGATTATTCTTGAGTTTCTTTGTTAGTTTATCAGAAAGTGTACATTCTTTGTATTATTTTTAATTAACTGATAAAAACGTCTGGAAAGGCTGGGTACAAAGTCCATTGTTAGCCCAGAGCGTTCCCACTGTCTGAAATGGGGCTCGTTATCAGAGTTGGACTTCTCAGGCTTCATTCAAGTGCTTTACTAAAGTCTCTGTGCTACGTCGTTCGGGGAATAATCTCGGTTTGAAAAACTTCTGCCAACCGTAAGGATGATTGCTTTTGCCATTCCAAGAAAGTCCTTTTTCTTTCTCTTTTTTTAAAAAAAATTCATTTTAACTTATTTTTATTTTAAATTTTTATTTAATTTTTAATATTTTTTTTATTATGTTATGTTAGTCCCCATACAGTATGTCATTTGTTTTTGATGCAGTGTTCCAAAATTCATTGTTTACGTATAACATCCAGGGCTGCGTGCAATATGTGCCCCTTTCTCACAGACCCTCTCATGCTCTGCGCTGGACTTCATGGGGCGTTCATTTCCAGCTGTGCAGGGGATGTTTGGTTCTTGCTGACAGATGCACCCTATGTAAGTTCAGCGTTCAAACAAAATAGGCTGGGATCTCAGATATATGAGAGTCCTCATGTAAAAGTACAAAGCAGACATAGTCTTTCTAAATTCAGCCATATTTACTGGTTGCCTATGGCAAAGATGTTTTTTTGCTTTAAGTTGTATTTGTTGTAACTTTCATAAATCCACCCAGTTTCCTTTTGGTAAAAATTGGCCTCTCACAAATCCACTTTCTGTTCCATGCATCGGTCACTATCCTTGAGCCGTAACTGATGCATTCAAGGATGCGTTTTTTCATTAGATTCATTAGACAGTTTGTATTTAATGCATGATCTATAGAAAGTGAGTAAGGTGAAGAGGATAGAAACTTACACGTAATAGTGAAGAAAGAAAATTTCAGATGCTGTGAGGTCCATATTTAAGAATTTGTTTTAAAAGTAACTGAGTTTTGGGGCACCTGGGTGGCTCAGTCTGTTAAAGCATCTGACTCTTGATTTCAGGTCATGATCTCAGGGTGGTGAGACCTAGCCCAGGTGGAGCCGGCCTCGGATTCTCTGTCTCCCTCGGTCCCTCCCCCACCCCGCCCACACCCCACTCCAAAAAAAAAAAACAAACAAAAAACGAAAACTGAGTTCTTACTTGTCAAGTTTAGCATTCTGGGCATTTTATTTTCAGTTACTTTATTTTAAAAATGTTCTTTACCTTTAGCCTGTGTGATGGTAATGTTTCTTAGCTTCCTTCCTCTCTCTATGCCTCCCTCTCTCCTTCTCTCTCTCTCTCTCTTTCTTCTTTCTTTTATCTGAAGCTATTTCAGAAGTGTATCTCACTCCACTTAGATGTATGGCTTTTCTTCTCTGTGGCTAGAAATGTTAATTATTACCATAACTTTGAAATATCTCAATGTAAGAAGCCCAATTTGTTTAATGAGTCGTCCATAATTTATAAAAGTTGTCAAGCTTTATTGGATCATTTGCATTAAAGTCTATTTTAGATGGGGAATCTCCTAAAAATAGCCATATTTAAACTGAGAGATTGCTTGTTTGTGATGACAATAATGTGAAGACCATAGCATGCATGATATTTTTCCATTTTAAGTTAGGTCTTTCTCTGATGGTTTGGAGCTTTTTAGGCTCATTGAGTGTAATGTGTTTCATTTTCAATGTCAAAATCTGATGAGATGCTGAGTCATGGGTCTGATATGGTACTGGGCCAGACCATGATGTCTCCCGGGAACTTCTGACTCGGGCTTGGATCAAGGTAGCTTTTACTCTTGGTTATTTGGAAAGAAGCATCTTGCAAATATAAATAAATTAGCAACATGGGTGGGATTGTTTCAAGACACCTCTGTGGATACTAGAAAGATGTGTGGAGACACATCTACTCACTGTGGGTTGCTGCCTTTTCCACCTGTAGCTGTATCAGCACAGAAACATTCACACCGTCTGAACTCTCATATCTCCTAGGTGTATCTCATGCAGACACTGGAATCGCCCCCTTTGACTCCTTGGGCTTAGTTCCAGATTTCTCTCTCTGTCCACTTGGGACTTCCCATGCGCGGTCTTGACCACAGCCTACTGCTACTATAGTATTAACTTCCGATATCCAGGAGATTACTTATAGAATTCAGAGCCCTTATGGGAGGCAAGGAGGGTGAGATCGGTCCAACGAGGTCCAGGAAAACAGTTAGAAAATTAGAAAGTCACACGAGGTCCAGGAAAACAGTTAGAAAATTAGAAAGTCACACGCATATGGGCAGTTACTCAGGCATCTTCAAAAAAACCAAGTAGAAGCTTTCATGTTTTAGATCGCATTTCAGAATTTAAATCATTTCACAAACCTACCACTTTTATAATCTCAAAGTGATTTTATATTTCTTTTATCTTATCTTATATCTTATATTATCTTTTATCTTAAATATAAAACAGTCCTTCAAAAGTTGTACAAAAAGGACTAAGATCTCGTTAATTACGTGAGCTTCCATTGCCCTTCATTTTGCAAGGAAGTTGCAGATGTTTGACCGTATTTGAGCTCTGGGTATTCAAGAGCAGTGCTGCTCCACACAACTTTCCCGAGCACAGAAATGTCCTGTATCTTCATTGTCCAGTACCGTAGCCACTAGCCAGCCACTTGTGGCGGCTGAGCACTTGAAAGGTGACCAGCAGCACAGAGACTCAGTGAACTCCTTAGTTTTGCCTAAATGTAATTAGTTTAAAATGTAATTGCAGTATCCACATGTGGCTAGTGGCTCCACAATTCTAGAGAATAGCAGCAATCTCACGAACATCTGTTGCAGCTCTGTGACTGTTTTGGGGTAACTTGCATACCTCCTGGGCTCAGTTGATGAATAAGGTGAGCTGTCACTAAAACTCACTGTGTCCCAGTCCTTACTACAAAGTCATTTTTATCCACATGAAAGAATGTAAGACCTTCAGTAAGAAGCTCTCAGCTGATTGTCAGTTCTTTGATAAAGTCAGATGAGTTTGCTCCAGTGGTTGTAAGATCAATATTATAATCATGTAAAATGCACAATTATGGTGATTATACCACGTGCCACCAATTGGCAGACGTGGCCGGTCAGTAGGTTGAGCTTGGAGGGGCTCCTGTCCTATGACGATCCCTCTTTTGGTGGAGCAACATGTGGTAGGGATGATTTTCTAAGTGGTGCCTGAGTTCACAGCCAGGACGTCTTCCTGTTTAAAATCGGTGTGACCTCGAGGCATTTACTTAATTTCTCTGACTTCTGTTCTTCTTCTCTAGTAAGGGGAGAAATACAGCACCTAAATCCCAGGACTGTTATCAAGATGAAGTAAAGCCACATTAGGAAAGCACTTCGAAGAGTAACTGACACATTGTTAGTGCCACAGAATTAGTCGTTAAAGAACCACAATATACATGGCATGGAAAGCACAGCCATTGGCCGTCAGTCACTACTGATGGGCTGCTAACCAACATTCTTCAAACGTCACCTGTATTTCTGCTATTTAGGCAAGTGTCAGTGGCCTGGATAACATGTACTTGGCCCTTGAGACTGAGTCCTTCCTTGCCGCATCTAAAAACGTCTGGGTGATGTTCTTATTGAAGAGGACACGTGAAAGCTGATTGGGGTGCCAGGGAGGGGAGTGTCCTAGCGATACCTAAATAACAAGCTGGACATAAATATCACACTGGCAGGTGTCCTCCTCCCTGACTCTTGTCAAGGTTGGATTAAATCACTGTCAAGTCTTCCAGAAGAGTGTGCTGGGGAATGACTAATTAAACAGGAGGTTACAAGATGTTGAAAGACAAAAGATGTTGTGCTCAAAAATATCTGAGAATTAGCAGCTTTAAAAGGAAAAATTAATTATATTTCTTTATGGCAGGTCTACTCAGAGTCTTTCATGGACCACTGTGTTTAGTGAATCTCCAAACTTGCTTGAGTATGAAACTCTTTTTTAAAGGCATTATGAGGGACTTACACCCACTACAACTCAAAATACTGTAAAATAAACCAAACGACAGTAAGGAGAATTTGAACAAATGCTAGTATTTGCTGGCAAATGCACAAATTTCTGCCTTCCATCTTTATATGTAATATACTTTTATAATCTGTGGTTTTTTTTTAAAAGATTTATTTGTTTATTTGACAGACAGAAATTACAAGGAGGCAGAGAGGCAGGCAGAGAGAGAGGAGGAAGCAGGCTCCCTGATGAGCAGAGAGCATGATGTGGGGTGCGGCCCATGACCCGAGCCGGAGGCAGAGGCTTTAACCCACTGAGCCACCCAGGCGCCCCTATAATCTATGTTTTTGATTTCGAAAGCAATTCTAAGTTCACATCATGGTGATTACCACCACTTAGTGAACTATAAAAAGACAATGTACCAAATATTTGTAGCGGACACATTATTTCTTTGTGACCTTGTACAAGTAATTTTATCTCTCTCGGTTTTGATCTTATCTATAAACTAGACTTTGTTTTCATACGAGTAAATGATGAAAGAGATCTTTTTTTATCTTCCAATTCTGATATATTTGAATATATGAATTTTGGATTACATTTACTTTCATGATATATTTGGTATTTTAAAGAAAAATAAGTTGTCTGACCTTACTATATTTAGAAATCAAATTGGCTAAAATATCCTTAAATAATTTTTTAAAAGTAATTGTTTTAAAAAATTACCATGTGTATATGAAAAGAATATGATATTTCACTACATTAAATAAGAAATTTCATAAATATAAGCAGAAGGTGATGTATTTTGATTCTTCATAACTATTCAAATATATGTAGTTATTCATATACATGTAACTATATGTGTTCATAAACATGTAACTATTCCACATCATATCTGATGTGGAATAGTTACATGTTATATAGATAGCTAGATAGATAAATATGAATGTATATCATAGTTACATATATATGAACATATATATGTACACATATACACATATATACATATACATATACATATATATGTGTATTTGTATACATATATATGTTCATATATATGTAACTATAATAGTAACTATATATGTAACTATAATACTCTGATAGTATATATAATGTATACTATACTATAATGTAACTATAATAGTTACATATATATGCAACATATATATATATATTTTTTAAAGAGAGAGAATGAGAAAGTGTGAGCAGGAGGGGCTGGGCAGAGAGAGAGAGGGAGAGAGAGAATCTTAAGCAGGTTCCATGTCCAGCACAGAGCCCAATGCAGGGCTCCTTCTCACAATCCTGAGATCATTACCTGAGCTGAAATCAGGACTCAAGAGCTCAATTGACTGAGCTACACAGGCACTTCCTATTCAATAATATTTTCTGTCAAAGGATAGAAATTTTAATATAAATGCACATTTATACATATGGCTTGTGAAAAGCATTCTTTTGCAAGAATATTTGAGATTTCAGTGACACTTCAAGCATTCAGGAACTATTACAAATAGGAAAACAGGCATACAATCAGCATCTTTCCCAGAACTTACTCAAACAGTATGTTTCCCCCGTGGCAGTGTAAAAGCAGTCTTTGTGAAATGTGGTGTGTAAAAACAAAACAAAACAAAACAAAGTTAAACAAAAAAATTGAGGACATTTTATTTTTTCTAGTTTGGGCCTTTTTTTTTTTTTTTTCCCAGTTTGGGCTTTTTAAAAGATTTATTACTTTAGAGAGAGAGCGCATGTGTGCCCACATAAGTGGGGAATGAGAGAGAGAATCTCAAACAACTCCGCACCCAGCCCAGAGCCAGATGTGGGGCTCAGTCTCAAGACCCCAAGATCATGACCTGAACTGAAATCAAGATCAGATGCTCAACTGACTGAACCACCCAGGTGCCCCTCCAATTTGGGCTTTTAAAATATTTTAATAAAGATTTCAGCTTTTCTTTTGCATTTCTGTCTTGTATGGGCCACAAAAGCCCTGAGTCATTTCCATAGAGAAGAACCAAGATCTAGTAAAAGAACATTTGCAACCGGTAATACTTAACAGTTTCAGCGTCAGCATTTTCCCAGGTCTTACCCGCAAGCATTTCAATATTACTTATTAATATTGTTAATTATGTTGTCACAACTAATATTATTACTATTTACCTGTTAAGTGAAAATTCTCCTGAGTGGCCCATCCCAGTGTCATCAGCTTTGCTAAATGGTGATGCTCGTCTTGACCAGCCCTTCTCCTTTGGGATGGCACATGTGAGCACGCAAAGCCAGGGCACTCGCTCTGTGGCGAAATCCTTTGGCAGTAGTTTTGGCTGTGGCAGATGGAGGCACTGGCATTCCCAGATTGCCTTGACCATCGTTGGAGTGGGAGACCTAAAGTGCTGTTGAAATTTTATTATTTGAAATCTGCTCGGTACGATTGCATAAATTAACAAATATGTTTTGAACATGTTCTATACGCGAATCATGGGGGAGGTGCCTATAATAGTCACTCCATTCGTGCTTTTGAATAAGAGTGCTGAGGACCCCTGTCCTCCAATGACCTATAATTCAAGGGGGGATGCGGAGTTGCTGAGAACCATTGGTATTCCAGGCCAGAATGCTGTGAGTCACTAGGAGAGGGTCGAGTTCAACGAGGAAGGATTAGGAAGGATTTTATTTAGGAAGTCGTTTTTAAATGGAACCATAAGGATGAGTGGGATCATCCATTACAGAGAAACAGTTATTCTCCCTTTCCTGGTTTCTAACAGAACCCCAATATCCTGATATGAGTTGCAGGTCTATGGGGCCATGTGATCAAGTCAAGTACCAGCCAATAAAATGCACGCAGCATTGAGGGTAGTCCTTCAGTGGGGTCATCTTCAAGGGCAAGGGCATTCTTTTCCCGGTGATGGCTCCACTTGGCTACCTGAAGGCTGGGGTGGTGCTCTCCAGCATACACAGATGTCTCAAACCCCGACTAGGACGGTTGTTATCCCACGGATAGTGCATTTCAACCAGGGACATGATGAGTACCTGGAACTGCTAAACGTAGGGAGATGACTTTGAGCCACCAGGGAAATAAATCACCTGCTTGAAGGCACCATTATTTTGGGATTTGACTCTTACATGTAGCTTGCCTGAATAAGTGACTGAAAATATGCATGTAGCCATGGTGTTGCTGAAGAGGTTTATTGGCTGAGCTCATTCCTTTAGTTTCTTTATACTTAGATCTTGAGATAGACCTAAGACCACTCTGTGATCTCATTTGATCTATACAAGAATATAGGAAGTTCATAGTAGGTATATATCTGTAGGGTATTTGTATTTGTATCTTTGTATATTAAGGGGAGGAGGGTACAAATTTAAATGCAAACTGGATATAATATATGGTACCATTTTATCATTTGAAATTATGCACAGAATAGTCTTAAAGTTATACCTAAGACATTACAAATAATGGCCTTTCATCTTCTTTATTTAATCTTCTCCATTTATCCCTAGGCTTTCGTATGTATTCCTTGGCTTCCAAATATTTTATGGGTCATGAAGATCCCTCATCTAATATGTAAATAATATTTAGGGGATATTTTTGTCTTAAAGTTGCACACATTTTTTACACTATGGACCCAGAGTTGGGAGTCCAACGCTGCTGCTTTCCAGCTGGGTAACTTTTGGAAAGTTTCTTAAACTTTCTCTCCTTGAATTTCACCACGGGTAAAATGGGGAATAATAGAACTTACCCCAAAGATGGAATTAATATATGGAAGGGCTTCTGTGGTTCTTGGCACCAACAGACACTATCAAATGATGACAAATTTTTATAGTGGAAATCTATCCTGAGAAGCTGTGGAGTTTAGACTTGATTGATGAACATGTAAAATAGGAAACGATTTAAATTGGGAGCAGAAGCATACTGGATGAGGGAACTGGAATTTTAGGTCGGTTGAGGAGATTGGACTTTGGAAGAGAGCCTGAAACTAGGATCAAGTACCAATGTTAGAACATCATTTAAATAAGAACTAAGGGCTTGCCCAGGTGTCCAGAATCAGAGCACTAAGTCTGCTTTTGTCTGTCCAGCCTAAGGACAGTTTTTAGCCCTAAACTGGTTAGGTCAACTAAGTATCAACCTTCCATGCACAGTCCTTTAACGGACCAGGCATATTTCTCCCACAAGGATGGAAAGATAAGTTTTTAACTTAGTTCAGGGTGGCAGAGGTCATCAGAAAACCTTGTTCTCTGAGAGGGCAAGACCCAGAATGAGAATCAGAATCTGAATTTTGCAGCCAAAGATAAGGCACCTGAGATTTGTGTGGGAGAAGCATCTGGTATGCGGTGTCTCCGCGAGGCAGAGCTGTTAATTCTTGACTCACTAGAACATAATAATTATTCACCAATAAAATGTGATAGAAGAGGATTTGTTTTCGTATAATGACTTCTGTACTCAGAACATCCCCAGCCTCCTTGCAGATGAATGATCGAGGCGCTCCCTTACCCTCCCACCTGCTCAGGAGCAACTGGAACCTCCACCAGCAAGTTTTAAAGCCAAGTGAGAGCACAGTGGGGGAAGACTGCAGTGGAGGTGGTGTGTTTGGCATTCATTTAAATGATAGCTTGAATAAAATAGATCTATCTCCAAAGCACTTTTTACACTCTTGCTGTCTTCATTGTTTCTGCTGAGACCTCGTTAATCAGTGGGATGGCCGGATGCATATTCATGAAGGCCTGCTCCCCACCAATTAGCTGTCGCATGCTGTGCAGTCCGAAATGCCTTTAAGAACTGTGTCCCTGAGCCTCCTTTGAATGGGAAGAACAAAATAATTTTCAAATTTCCAATTGGGATGCTCTGTACAGTGTAATTCCAGGAAAAAAAAAAAAAGATACTGGAGCTGAAGAAACATTCCATGTCATTCCTCTTCTTGCTTAAGGAAAAAGTCATCGATGGTGGTTGTGTATGTGTGTTAAAATGCTGATTCTGATTCCATAAATGGGGCAGGGTCTGAGAGCGTATTTCCAACAGGCTCCCTGATGATGTTGGTGATGCCGGTGCTTGCCCTGTGTCCGTGGCATGAGGGGATGCTCTTGTTAGCGACGTGAGCGAGGGGCCTCGCTCTGCTGTGAGTGGTTCTGGAGCTGGGCCGACTGGGCTTCCGGCGTCTAGAAACTCAACCCAAAACTGAAGTCTCAGGTGCTGCTCCTCACATCCTGAGCCCAGAATATAAACACCAAACCAGAGCCCATCCGTGCAGCACGGGGTCCAACATGAGTGTTTGGACCTGCGTTTTTGAAACATCAGGATAATCTCACGATGGGAGGCCCTCTTGTAAGTCATGTATGATCTTTTTCTCACAGAGAATTCTCCTTGGAATGATCTTGGAGGTTTGGAGGTTTTCAGGCTATTTTATTTTTTTTCTTCCCGGAAAGAACTGGTAAAGTATCATTTCCATTCATCATCCTCCAGTGTCTTTTCTGAAACCGGGGTGGGGCTGTGAAGTGCTTTGTCGAGTAAGTGGAGGCAGATGTCACTCGGACTCCTGAGAGAGTCGGTGTAGGGGGCGGGGCCTCCGGGGTCCCGAGACCCTCCCCAGACTGTGCCAGGTTTTCCGGTGGCTCAAGCTGTGATGTGTTTCTGTGTTGCCTGCACCCCGTTCCTATTTTCAGGACCCACTCTATGTAGCATCTTCTGTACTTACAGACTCACCTCAAATCCCTCTAAAACGGGGGTGTCCCAGGAAGCGTGTGGAGGTGCACCGACAGTGGGAGAGAAGGGCCCAGGGCCCTTCATTGCTGGAAAGAGTTCTCACGAGCCCACAGAGTGCTGCATTTAGTAGCTCAGAACTTGCAACGGGGAGAGTGTCTGCTGCTCTCTGTCCCATCTGCTCTGGGCACCGGCCCAGTGCTGCTTCTGCATAGCGGTGCTCTTCAAGACTGGTGAGCTTGTAAAAAGACTTGTGAATAACATCTCCCATCAGCAGCATTCATAGAGCGCCTTACCATTTACAAAGCTCTTCACATAAATTGTCTCAATGATGGATGTTGGGCAACTTGCCTGAGGTCACTCGGTTAGTGTGGATCTCAAAGGTGTTCTAAAACCCGGTCCGGATTCACCACTGGTGAGTGCTGTCACATACGTAGTCTTCAGGCATAGACTAGTATTTATTTCCAAGTATTATGCAATCCTGAGTTTGTTCTTTTTTATGTTATGGTACGTTTCAACTGTTTCCCTGATTAAAACCAAAATCTGATAAAAAAAATTTTTTTTTAAAAGATTTTATTTATTTATTTGTCAGAGAGACAGTGAGCGAGAGCGAGCACAGGCAGACAGAGAGGCAGGCAGAGTCAGAGGGAGAAGCAGGCTCCCTGCGGAGCAAGGAGCCCGATGTGGGACTCGATCCCAGGCTGCTGGGATCATGACCTAAGCCGAAGGCAGCTGCCTAACCAACTGAGCCACCCAGGCGTCCCAAAATCTGATAAAAATTTTTAAAAGTTCCATTTCATGAGCAAATGGGGTCCTCCATTTTTCCAACAGTAATTTCTCATTCTTGGTGATGTCCTTGTTGGCATAGCTAATAGGAAAAGAACACTATAAAAATGTTACTGTGCCACCAACTACCTTTATTTCAAGGCATATTATATGCTTCCAAGGGCTTCTTGTATCCAATACAGATAATTTAAGACAGTGTTGTAAGCAGACAGGACGGACCATAGCATCATTTCTGTGTCGTGCTCAAGGTCCAGCTGGCTCTCTGTGGCTCTGCCTGGGGTCAGATCGTTGTTGTGATGATTGAAATAATAACGTGAAGCACATAGCCATAGAGCGTAAGCATGACTGACTGCTAGCTCTTTCAATTAACATTGTCATTTCACATATTTTATGTCATCATTTATATCCTTCAAAAATCGTAATGACTAGCTAAGTCCCGAGTCACTGCCTTGTCTTTTGGTCCTGGGCCGCCCTTAAGTTTGCTCGAGTGGATTATGTCACTGGGTTTTGTGTTTTGCCTTTCCTCAAAATCCGTGTCACAAAAGATTCAGTGACAAATGTCGCTGGTTTTCTCATTCTTGGGGCACAGTCAGCTGAGGGAAGAGACAGTCCCAGAGTCAGGGTGTATGTCTCCTGTTTTGGGGAGCAGCGGGTGGCTGGATAAAATGGCTCTTTTTCTCATTAAGGTAAATCACTCTCATTTGTCTGAGCTTTCACGGTACACGAAGGAGGAGGGAAAACTAAGTTTGATCTGTCTTCACCCTTCAAGGGGGCGAAAGACATTGATGACGTGTAAGAAATTTTTAAGAGTTTTATTAATTTTTAAACTAATTAATTAGTTAATTCCTCTATTTATAAGATTTTTTTGAGAAAGAGAGAGAACCCATGTGCACCAGCTGGGGGAGGGGCAAAAAGAGAGACTCCTGAGAAGGCCCTGTGCTGAGCTCCAGGGCTGGATCCCAGGACCCGGAGATCACCGTCTGAGCTGAATCAAGAACCAGACGCTTCACTGACTAAGCCACCCAGGTGCTCCAGGGGGTTATTTTTGTGTGTATTTAGAATAGAAACAGCAGCTCTAGGAGCCAGTGTACTTGTGCACCTGTGTTCTTACTGCTCCCTATCCCGTGGCACTCCGGCTAGCCAGTCATCTTGTAACTAAACACTGTGCTACATCAAAGGGAAAAAACGGTAATTAACCAGTAATTAACCCTATATAAGACACCATGGATGATATACTATCATATATTGCAATGAAAGGAGGAAGCAGAAGAAAAAGGAAGGTGCTAAGTTACCTGTGTCTGCCATGTTGCTCTAAAGTCAGTCCTTAAAGTCTGTCACTTCAAGCGGTTCTCCTACATGTTATCTTCCTTCACTCCTTGGTGCTATTTGCTGCCATATTAAGCCTGGAATTAGACTGCTGCTCTCGTCTGGTTTCCCTAGGAACTCTCCCGAGTGATTCGTTATACAGGAAATTATCATCCCACAGTTAGGAAAGTACCGTTACAGGTGAACGGTGTTTTGACAGAATTTTCAAAATTAAGTCGCATACCATACCTTCACAGACTTGAGATATCTTAATGTGTATGCCCTGGGAGACTTCTCCTTCTAATCCAAAGAGGGGAGATGAGAATGAAAAATGATTCTGGGTTTTTCTTGGTTGTTGTTGTTATTGTTGTTGTTTTTATCAAAAATTGGAGAGTAGAGCTTTTCTCCAGGCAAATGATCCAGCTGTCTGGGGTAACATTTAGACATGAAATTCAGAATCTTTTTAATTACACTCATTAATTGTTTACCCAGTTATTACATCATTAATTGCCACTCTTGTTGGGCCAGTACCCAGATGACTACCATCTCACAGCTTGGCTGATAAGTAGGGGATGATTCACTGTGTTTTCCTCACTCTCTTGACATCAATGCTTAGAGATTTATTGTTATTAAAAAAATATATATTTATATTATAAATTTACAAGCTATATATTATTATATGAATTATATATTTATCTATTATAAATATATAAATTCAGTCTTGTGTTCCCTGACTTGAATATAAGACAGAAATGGTCTTATTTAAGATTAGTTTGAAATTCGTCCCTCACAGTTTCCAGAGTTCATACATATGTTAGTGAAAGACATTATTAAAAGGAAGAAGCACATTATATTAGCTATGCAAAATACTGAAAATTTAAATATTACTATGAGAAGAAATTAAAATGGCATCACGCTACAGTACCTTTTCACAGAAACCATATATGATGGCATTGATGATGAGGTGGTCAGAAACCTTGGTTTTCTTTCTTTTATTTTTTGTACTGTGGTAAGAACAGTTAACTTGAGATCTACCCTCTTAATGAAGTCCCGAGTGCACAGCACGGTATTGTTAATTATAAGTGCTGGATTGTACAGATGGTCTCCCATACTTATTTATCTTGTGCGACTAAAACTTTACACCCCTTAAATAACAACTCCCAGTTTTCTTCTCCACTGTGGCTCTCTCCACTCTTGCCTCTGGTAACCAGCCTTCTACTCTGGGAGTTTGTTGGTTTGTTTGTTTAGACTATTTTAGATGCCTCCTTAAGTGCCATCTTGCAGTATTTGTCCTTTTGTATGGCCAACTACACTTAGCACGGGGTCCTCAGGCTCCTCCGTATTGTCCCATACAGTAGAGTTTTATTCTCTTTCAAGACTGGGTATATTGCGTTGTGTATGTATCCTGCGTTTTCTGTATCTGTTCATCCAGCTGTGGAAACTCAGGTTGCAGAAATCTTGGCCTTTGTTTCGATACTTACAGTAACTGGTGGAGAAGATTTTGACTTATCGTTTGGTCTTATGATCTTCCATTGCTTTGCTATAGGAAGCATCTTGTTTTTAGCATCTTTCCTTCAGAGACAATTGTCATGGGGAGTGGGGAACCATTGAACATGAGTGAAAAGTAAAGTTCAACATGGCATGCAAGAAAGCTAAATAAATTCGATAACAATTCAAATCATGATTGGGAGATTGGGATGTACAGGACGGAGTTTAATAGATGGAAGTAACCCGTGTAGTAAGAGAACTAGCAAGCATATTTTTTCCTGTAAAATTCTCTAAGTGGGAAAAAGGAGGTAATTATTAACCCAGCTAGCACACACTGCAGAGTGAGCCTGATCTGAACCCGATATAAAATGATACCGAAACATTCCTACTTGTACTCAAATATCATATCTGTCTTCCTAGGGTTAAAAATTTCAAATTCATAGAGAGAAAGTAGAATGGCCATTGCCGGGGACTGGAGTGACAGAGAAATGGGGACATCTTGTTTACTGGGTATGGAGTTTCAGTTTGGGAAGATAGGTATTTTGGTTTGCACAATATAGACTACCCATTTTATGAATCTGCAGAACGTCCTCTGAGTAGGACTGCTGGGAATATACCACAGCAGGAGGTAGAAAGGGTCAGGGGCTGTAGGCAGGTGGATCCAGGCAGTATCAAAGTACATTTCTTACTTATTTGATGAGAGCTCCTGGGGGGTAATGACAGCATTTTTTTGGGGGGGGGGGTCACATAAAAAGGCACTTTTGTGGATTAGGGTTGGCACAGTTTGTGAAATTATCATGTTACGCCTCCTTGCTAAGCCTCACTGTGACGTCAGTGTCCTCTACAGTGACACTATGAATAAATTGAAAGCTATACACCTCCTCCGTTATAGATGACAGTTGCATGAAGAGAGATGATTTATGTATTTAATCCAGCATAGCCTCCTGTTACAATGCAAACCTTACAGAATATAGTGAGAAAGTGATTTCAAAAAGTATATACACATAAACTCACTGAAAAGAAACAGGCGAATATAATACTACGTTAGAAAACATTCAGACGTGAGTAAGCTCATGATCTTTTTTTCATAATTTGTTCTGATGCACTGATAATGCTTTGTTTCATAATTAATCCAGTTGTCTTAAGTTTTATTATAATTATTATAATATCAAAATGGAAAAAGGAAGTTCCATTGATAATATGGTCCCTTCCATGTCAGTGCTTTTGTCTGGAACTATTTGAAGACCTGGCCACTGCTAAGAAAACAAATGGCTCAGGTTCTAGACATTTTTTTCCTTTCTATTGTGGACACACACAATGTCAACATCAAAATGTCAAGTTCACCTTTGTGTTTCTGGTCTAGTACATTTCTGAAGTGTGCATGGGGTTTTCATGGCACGTGAGTCCCAGCCTTTGACCGTCCGACACTATTAGAAGCACACCCATCCCTGGCTAATGCTGTAGAGCACAGAGCACAGATGGAAGTAGTGGGTAGAGGAAGGCCCTTTAGTTTACCTGCATGTCTTTCTGACACCTGCCAAAGACCTTTTTCTCTTTTCTTGGAATAACTAAGAATGGGAAATCTCTGTGGTGTAGATGCCTATGTTCTCAGGTTTCCATCTCCACAGTCTTCCATGCAGAAAAAGGACGGGGAAGGGGGGGCTCTTCTTGTGGCAGCTAGCTTCAAAAGCTCAGTCCTAAGTTGAGACAATGAATGCAAGTTGTATTGAATTCTGGGCCAGGAAAACAAAACAAAACAACAACAAAACAACTGTGCACTTAATCTACTGCTTGGGAAATGTCTTTGTCTTGGTAATGATATACCTATAACCCAAACTGTGGAGTGGGCAGTGTTCCTCCCTGCCGATCTGAAACCACAGCCCTATTCACATAGACCCAGTTGCTAGTTTTCAAGTGCAAATTTGAATTCACATTTGTTTTGTAAGGTTCTCCAATAGGTGAGCAATTGTTACGCTATTATTCTTTTATCTGCTTCTGTAAGCAGAAATAAATCTTCTCTGAAAAGAGGTATCGAATTGGATGCACTAGAAATGGAAATCATATTTGTTGTTGAGAGAGAGAGAGAGAGAGAGTGTGTGTGTGTGTGTGCGTGTGTGTTCTGATTGAATTTGCTATGCATTATTACGTACTCTGAATTTTCTCATAGTATTCTCTTTGGGGAAAAAAAAAAGATCTCTATGGTTCAACTTTCAAAAAACACTATTTTCTGAGTGATTTGCTTTAATCAAATTAAATAAGATGGGTTACAGAAAAATGATGTATGCAGGTGCTTTTCTCCACGGAGCCTGACCTGGGGCCTTTCGCTCCCCGTGCCCACTGCGGCGACTGCAGATTAGAACCACACACAAGGACACTGATGATAACCAAGTTGGGGATACAGGTGCTGCAAAGGGGAATCTTCATGCTAATTACTCACAAAAACCTTTGCAGAAAGAAAGATAAGTTTGTGTAATTTAATAAAAGTGCTACCAGCCTTTTCAGACTAACTGGAAAAGTTGCCCGAATGAGAAACGACGTGAAGTCTAATTCACAGATCCCTTCGGTTTGCTCGGACCCTGTAAGACAGACCTCGGTCAGCTGCCTTGTGCCCATCCAAAGGAACACGCAGCAGCACAGCGAGCTTGGTGGCAGCAGGAGACTGACAGATGGACAAACCCTGCTCGCTTGCTTGTGGCCTTGCTGCAGTTTTGTTCAAAGAAATATGTGAGCATGGGTATTCCCAGGATTGATCTTTTCTGTGCTGACATATTTTTAACTGCCTTTTCCAAAATGTACACAAGTTCAGTTTTCTTAAAACGATAGCCAGTAATTATAAGATTTTTTTTTTCTCAATTCCCTACTCTGTGGACAAAGATGGGATTTATCCCATTTTTGTATGTCTGTGACAAATAGGGGCGAGTGTGTACAAATAGAATGTTGTCTTAAACATGTTTGTTGAATAAAATTAGACTATCTATTTGCAAGTTGCCATGGGCTAAATATGTCTCCCCAAAATTCCTATGTTGAAACCTAACCCCCAAGGGGATGGTATTTGGAGGTGGGGCCCTGGGGATGTGATTAGGTCAGAAGGGTGTAGCCCCCAGGAATGTGATTAGTGCCCTTGTAAAAAAGACCCCAGAGTCCCTCTCTCCTTCTTTAATGAATTGGCCCAGAGGGGACCTAATGCTGCTGGCCTGGGAAGGTGGGTCTCAGCCATTGAATTCTAAAGCTTCCTTATGACCATGGGAAGACCCTGGGCTTGTTCCTCGGAATAGATCAGTTCTCAGTGATTCTGTGGCACACTCAGACTCTGACAAACATTATTCTCCGGCACCCAGGTGGAATTTTTCTGAAGGAAACATGTAACTCACTGAGAAGGAGTCACCATATTCCTTCAGCTCAGGCACACGGTCAGCTAGCTGAAAAGTAGCAGAGAACAGAAGGAGGAAATGCAAAGCGAGTCTACAAATGGAGTTAAGACCTCTCCTTTTATTTTTTAGGAAAAAACCTTATTACTTGAATGTGTACTCTACAACTATTTTTTTATCAGTTATATAAATAAATTTATAAGATGACTCAAATAATATTAGGTTCTCTTGGTTAAAGCAGCCATCCGGTTGGAGGTGTCTGCTCCCCTGAGTTGACCGTGGTCTGTACTGGTCTGCTGTGTCTTATGCGGGCAGCTGCTTCAGCGTGACCAGTTGTGGTGCCCCCGCAAGCTCATGGGCAGCAGGGAGCCTCAGACAGACAGACAGACAGACAGATGCTACTGTCGCTGGAAAGGTGTTTGTGAGCCGTCTTCTTTTATGAAAGGTTTTTTTTTTTAAATTTTTTTCCTGCTTCACACATTCATCCTGGAGCCCCCTTGGCATCTTTCTGTTACACTGGACCGTTACAGATGATGCTTCCTTCCTGCTCTTCCTAGGGTGTGCTCTTCTGTTTCAAGAATGCAGATTTGGTTCCTGCTTTGTCTACCGCTGGTGGTCTTCACGCTGTGTTTGACAGCTTTTCACCCTCAGCCTTCCCTGAGGCCTACGCTCTCAGCTTGTGCTGTTGCTTGAGTGACTTTGCACTGTGGCAGGGGTTGTGCGTGCGTGCACGTGCTCTCTCTCCTGCAACCGCACACACACGCCTGTGCACACACACACACACACCCGTGCACATACAAACGCACACACGCGCACACCTGCAGGAGGAATCTGGAACCTGCGTGGAGTGGACTAGTGCAGAAGGATCACTTTTCAAGGATCTCCGATGAGTGCACATTCTCTCTCCCTCCCTGCCTATTCTGTCTTTCTGTCTGTCTTCCTCCTTTTCTCAGTCTGAAATAGTCTATTGCGGTCTCCAGCTAAATGGCTGCATTTAAGAGTACCAGCGGGGTGCTTTTAGTCTATAATGAGTTACACTGGTTGTAGTCAAAACACAGATACATTATTGAACTTTGTTTGGAATGGTAACTGCTCATTTAAAAGGTTTATGAAGGCTCTCCTTTTTTCCTGGTTTTTTATGGGTGAAGCATGGCATACACGAGTGATACAGGAAATCAGTTATTTTCTACAAGTATTTGGATTTGTTTACTTTCCATTATCTCCAAGCTTTGATTATTAAGTAGTACTTCCAATAGTTACTCAATTAGTGCTCTCTATGAACTGTATTTTTAACAGGGTGCCTTGGACTGTGGCCTAGGTGTGGACTGGGGTTAGAGTTCAGAGGAAAGAAAGGAGGTTGTCATGAAAGATTATAAATACAGTTTTTTAAAAATAAGCACCATCATTTTCTTTATAGCATAAGACATTTGATATTGAAAAATGGCATTTCACCAATGAAATAGCATGCTTCTTTTTGGCTTGGTTAGACACAATAAATTATATATAAAGAGAGACAAGAAATTATAGTTATAAAGCCTTCTAATCCTTGGAGATCACCCAGTGCAGACCTGTATCCTCATTTTGCCAACCAGGGGTTGTCTACAATGTAGATTTTAAGTTACTTATCGCAAAACAACAAAAAGCTAGTTAGCAACATAGGCCCAAAATTCTAACTCTTCCCCAGGCTAGGAATATACCTAGGGACTGACAATTGCATTTTACTTTTGTGAATGAGGAGTTTACTACTCACAGCATTGCTTTTCCTTTCTAAACATGCAAAATACTGTTGAAATCTAAGTGAACAAGAAAATAAATAACAGCAGTGTAACTCCTCGATTCAAGGTTTTGGATTATGTCCTTGAACTCAGGAGAGGTGGAAAGCAATTTCTTCCTTTATCTTCTACTTTCATGTTTCCAGCATTGGCCACTGAAGTGAGAAACCAAAATTCATAAAAGCAGTGATGCAAAGCAGGCATAGCCATAACTATGGAACACCCAAGACACACGCTCTGGAAAAAGGGCACACACTCAGGTGGACTGCTACTTCTAGGGTGTGCTTTTCTGTTTTAAGAATGAAGGTTCAATTGCAGGGTCATAGGGAAGTTCTATTTTTAATTTCTTGAGGAATCTCCACACTGTTCTCCAAAGAGGCTGCACCAACTTGCATTCCCACCAACAGTGGAAGAGGGTTCCCCTTTCTCCACATCCTCTCCAACACATGTTGTTTCCTGTTTTGTTAATTTTGGCCGTTCTAACTGGTGTAAGGTGATATCTCAATGTGGTTTTAATTTGAATCTCCCTGAGGGCTAATGATGATGAACATATTTTCATGTGTCTGATAGCGATTTGTATGTCTTGATTGGAGAAGTGTCTGTTCATATCTTCTGCCCATTTTTTGATATGTTTGCCTGTTTCGTGTGTGTTGAGTTTGAGGAGTTCGTTATAGAAGTGACGGGGGGGTGGAAGGTTGGGGTACCAGGTGGTGGGTATTATAGAGGGCACGGATTGCATGGAGCACTGGGTGTGGTGAAAAAATAATGAATACTGTTTTTCTGAAAATAAATAAATTGATAGCTGTAATAAAAAAAAAGAATGAAGGTTCAATTCCTGCTTTCTTTACTGGGCATGGTCCTCATTCTTCTTTCCATAGAGCTCTGTGATCACCCGTATTTATGTGTGAAGGGGAGGGACCTGTACATGTGCAGTGGAGTTGGGAGATGAACGATTTTGGTTGGAATCACTTAGTAGAAACCCTTTAAGCTGGATTAGCTGGGGCAAGATTTTCCTGCCTGGAATATCATGTCTGTGGCTTCTGTTCTTCTGGCTTGCTCGTGTTCTCAATCCTGACGAATGCTTCCCCAGAATCATTAATGGAGAATGAATTCCATTACAAGCTTTTCATTTCAATGAAGTATCAGCTGAAAGGCAAGTCGTTAAGGAAATTATGGAAGAAAATGGCTTGAAGTCAATCTATTCACCCTTTATTCTCATTTATTTTCTGAATTGGTTACACATTCAATAAGGACTTCCTCTGTGTCTGGCACTGTTCGGTACTGAAGTCAAAGCCGAGGACTTTGATATGGTTCCTGCTGTTAACCATCAGACTGTCTCATGGAAAAACAGAATTATATACCTAGAATAATTATTTTAAAATGTGCTAAAGATGATGGTAGATTTAATCATGTGTTTATTCAACAAATATATATTGAAAACCAGCCATGTACCATTAACGCCTAAAGACTAAAAATTAGAAAACATCCTAGTCTTTGAGGTATGTGGAGTCTTGACGGGGATGATAATCAGAGCAGTAAGCACAGTGATAACATTGAGCATTTTCTAGATGCTAGTGGTACAAGAAACACTTGACATGTCCTAATTCACTGACTCCTCACAGCAGCTTTATGAAGGAAGCACTCTTCCATTCCTGTTTTATAGACAAGACAGCTGAGAACAGGTAGGTTAAATATCTTTCCCAGGATCACACAGCTAATAAGTAACATATATTCAAACCCAAGTTCTTTGGCTCCAAAATCTTATGCTTATTTCACAAACTTATGTAAGGTTGCATCAAAGGAAGACCACAGAAGGTCTCTGGAAGGTCACAGGAGCCTTCTCTGAAGACATAACCTTTGAAAGACGGTATAGACCTTTAGCTGGTGGACTCTACTTGGTGTGGAGTAGACCATAAGCTGGAGGAGAAGGGAGAGATGACTGTAGGCAGGGGGACACACTGACGCCCCTGGAGAGGGTGTGTAGACTATAGGAAATGCCAATGAAAGCCAATGGGACCGGAATGGAGTGGAAGGTGAGGCAGGAGACGTGGGCTTCTTGGCTACAGAGGAAGCTGGTGCGTTGGCGTGACTACATGTGAAGAACATTTGTATGCGGGGCAGAGGGGCTGGTGGAGGGTAGGCAGGGTGACTTTGGATTTCCCTAGTGAGAGATGACGGTGATGTGTTTGTTAACCACCTAAGAAGGAGTCTCACTTGTTAAAGAAAGAGCCAACAGAGAAGTAACAGCCATACTGGACACAAAAGGCATGGGTCGGCCAGATAAACGAGGAGGGTGACTGGCTCTTCTCCACAGAGGAAGGAGAGATATATTGACAGAGGAACTTTGGTAATTGGACTGTCACAGTAAAACCAAGCTAATGCTCTTCACAGCATCATTTCCCTTGGTCAGCTGTATCCGGCACATTTACAGGTCCTTGTTCTCATCCTGCCGTGGTGTTCGCTCAGTTGTGATGGCCACTGGCAAACACTCTGTTAAGACCCAAGTGGAAGCAAGAGCAGACTTCCTCAGAAGAGTGAACTAATATTCACACACCATCAATTTCCGGCTTAAGTAGAGCAGTTTAACTGCCCATTTCAATCTTCAGGGTAATACATTTACACTAGAATTTTTTGTTCTTTCTTTCTTTCTTTCTTTCTTTCTTTCTTTCTTTCTTTCTTTCTTTCTTTCTTTCTTTCTTTCTTTCTTTCTTTCTTTCTTTTTTTAAGGTTTAACCATTTCTTTAGGTCTTACTATCTGTCCAGAGGGCTATCTATCTATCTATCTATCTGTCCCTTTAACTGCAATGTCAAAATTTGGAATATTTTCAATCAACTTAGTGCTAAAATATAAAGAAAACAGGCTGTAAACAGAAGGAGCCCAGGTTTTAACAATACGCGTGATTTATCAACCCCAGTAAGACTGTATCGCTGTCCATGTTAATGGTTTCAAAGCGTTTCCACATTGAATTGCGTTATTGGTGAAGCGGTTGTTCTCACAGTTGCATGTGTTGTGGGATCCACACTAGGGCTACAAAGAACATAGACAGCTGGGCCTCTCCCAGAGAGTTTCTGGTTCACTAAGTCTTAAGCTGGAATCTGGAAGGAGTTCCGGTTGATGCTGATGCTGCTAATGGAGAAACCACACATTCACAATGGCTGGTGGGGAGAGAAGGTGGTTTTAAACCACTTTTCTCTGACACTGGGCCGCTGCCAGGGCTGGAGAGAAGGGATGTCACACAGGCTGGGCTTTGTTGTCGCTGCAGAAGATGACGGCCACGGCCGCTGTTCTAGATGTGCTGGCACTCTGACACTAAGGGGCTCTGCTGGTAGAAGAGGTTGTCCTGCGTTCTTGATTAACGCACTCCTCTCAGAATGGCACGTATGCACACTTTCTAAAAGAGCCACATTTGCAATTAATTTTTTACATACACAGCACAGTGTATGTGGTGTAACACAAGAAAAAGTGTTCATGCTGCACCACTGTGCACCTGAACTGTGATGTCAGAGTTTGAAGGTTTGCCACGGCCAATTATTGATGCGGTGCCTAGAAAACTTGCTGGAGTGCAACGATGAATTATGACATAATTAAGAGAAGTTGTTTAAAGGCTTAAGGAAGGACAAGGAGAATGACACACTATTTTCACAAATGAATCCCCATTTAACGATTGGTTTATACTCTTAGTTCCTTTTTTGTTAACATGGTTCACAAGTAGACTTTATTTGGGTATCACTGGTTACCCCATGAATGTCTTCTTTGTGTTCCAGGATCAAAGCCAGTCCAAGCCACCACACTGCGTTTAGTTGTCATGCCTCTCCAGTCTCCTCTGGTCTGTGACAGTTCGCATTATTTCTTAACTTTTCATGACCATGACAGTGTGAAGAATACTGACCAGGTGTACTCTAGAGTGGGTCTAAGCTAGATTTGTCTAGATTTTTCTCAAGACCTGACTGGGGTTATGTGTTTTTGCAAAGACTACCACAGAGAATTAATGACCTCATCATGTGTAAGAGGAGGCTTGACATTAACAGGGCACCACAGCGTTGTCTACTTTTAGACTGATGCCTCTGTTTTCGTAACTATAGACAGAATGACTGATGTTAAATGGTAATGAACACACAATTGTAAACAGGTGAGCCAAGCCCCATTTCAGTAGTTGAAGGGTATCAGGGTGTAAGCCATCAGGAAATCAGGTAGAAAACTTTCTTCCTTATAAATATTGTTATAATAAACCAGTATTTGATAAACATGTTGATAAGATTACAAATAAATAAAAATCATATTTAAGCACAGAAATATTTTTGTTAAAAAATTCGTTATCAGCTCTAGAGACACATTTTAGAGTAAAGATAGGTGAGATACACAGGTACATGCTTATATTCCCATTTTTTGATAAAGGGTGAAGGGAGGAAGTATGCAAAATAAGGAGATTTGCATTTTATGTATAAACTCGGGTACAGAGAATACAGTTGTTTTTTGCCAATACCTGGAGTCAATTTGTGGCAGGGGCATTTTGCCGCCGGGTTTCTAACATTGATTATGAACGACATTGTGAAATAGTATCATATTTTGCCAAATCAGTGTCTCCTGTGGTTATTAAGCTACAGAGTAGAATTAGAAAATCTCTGTAAGCAGCAGACACTGTGACAGAAATATCAATGTAGTGAGTACTGGGAAACATGTATTTTCTATTAAAATGTGAAGCCCTTCAGCATGAAGAGAAAGATTTATATAGTAGATAAGGGGAAACAGATGAACTCTTCCAATATTCATTTGGAAATTGTCATTTAGGATTTTGCACTCCCTAAATACCATAAGTTTCTGCCTGGCAGGTTTTGAAAATAAGTTGGCATGTCAGCACCTTTACAAGGTAGACGGGGAGCTGTAGGGAGCAAGGCTGAGGGCAATTTTAGCTGGCTTGTGAGATGCATTATGAAAAGCCTGGAATAACCCATTCAAGTCCATGTCAGATTGTGTGCACATTCAATTTAAGAAAAACATGAAAGTGATTCAGGACATTGGACTCAGTCATACTCATGAAAATACATGGTTATCAACAAGTCTAGTGACTCTAACATTTCTTTGGAAGAATAGGAAAATCTTGCATTCACAAAACAGCACACACATCATCATGAAACACGCATTTCCTGAGACCTTGCCTTGTTCAAAACACCACGTGCGGTAGTGCTGCCGACGGTGCGAACGGCGTGAGGGAGAAAGAACCCACGCGGAGGTGTGTGAGTAAGAGCGTCGATGTCTGAATGTCTTTTTGGGACCAAGAAGAGGACACAGTGAGCTGTCAAGCTGGGTTACATGAAGCGAGGCTAGGTAACAGAAGAACAACCTTGACTTTGAGATCTGGGCTGGAAATCCATGTGTGTTTCAAGAATTTAGCTTCTAGATTCCCTGTGAATGGATCTATTGTTGGTAGTAAGACTGAACCAGTTTTGACTGCTGTGTAAGCAAGTAAGTACAAATCAGAGGTCTTGCAAAAGAGCAAGTGGCAAGGGCCACAGGAAGGCCTAGATAACAAAATCTGTTGGAGAGATGGGAGGGAAGGATGGGAGAAAGGGGGAAAGGCGGTCCAGGGAGAGACGGGGAGAGACGGCGCGGGGGAAGGAGAGGCAGAGAAATTCCCCGTGGAGGATTTGGCTTCATTTCACAGACTGTAGTGTCTGAGAATTAGTAATAAACTTCTGAAGGAATTCATGTCTTGATCTCACTAAGTGCCCAGTGGGAAGTTATCAGTGTTTGTAAGTAGTAAAGGAAGATGCACAGATGTGTACTTTAGGGGGACGGGTTTGGGTAGAGCACTAGCATGTTTGTATCAGTGCCATATTCATTTTCATTGCCGAATGATAGTCCATGGTGTGGCTGTGCCCCATATTTTTTATCCATTCTCCAGCTGATGGACATATGTGTCATTTACACAGCAATGAAATGTATAACATGTATGTAATAATAATAATATGTAACAAACAGTGCCTGATATAGATAGCCAACCTTAGAGGAAGATGTAAAATCACAGAAAACAGCAAATAGTAAAATGAGTTTGAGTTTGCCAAAATTTATTTATGAGCTTTCCAAAATGGAAATATTATGGGAGGGATTAAATACTTTGGTCTTCTCCATGTATGTTTCTATGGTGTGTTCTTTATTTAGGTAGTAATCTGTGTTTCTAAATCAGTCACCTTCAAGACCTGTAATGCTGCTGCAGAATATAATAGTCATTTTTATCAACTTAATTATGGCTTTGGTTTCTTCACTCATTGTGATAATTTGCTGTGGGCAAATAACTCATACAAACGAACATATTTATTCAAAGCTTTGATTCACAATTTATGAAAATTTGGCCAGGCCTGTGCTACAATGATTATACATTAAGAAAGTGGCTCATCTTAGCCTTATGAAGCCAAGGCAGAAGAATCTTTCTAAAATCTTTTTTATTTTAATTTAATTTTATTTTTTCAGTGTTCCAGGATTTATTGTTTATGCACCACATCCAGTGCTCCATGCAATACATGCCCTCCTTAGTACCCACCACCAGCCTCACCCAAAACTCCATGTCCCTCCCCTCCAAAAGCCTCAGTTTGTTTCTCAGAGTCCACAGTCTCTCATGCTTCATCTCCCCCTCTGATTTCTCCCAACTCACTTTTCCTTTCCTTCCTCTAATGACCTCCATGTTATTCCTTATGCTCCACAGTTCAGTGAAACTTGATAATTGACTTTCTCTGCTTGATTTATTTCACTCAGGATAATCTCCTCCAGTCCTGTCCCTGTTGATACAAAAGTTGGATATTCATCCTTTTTGATGGAGGCATAATACTCCATTGTATATACAGACCATATCTTCTTTATCCATTAGTCTGTCGAAGGGTATCTTGGCTCTTTCCAGTTTGGCGATTGTGGCCATTGCTGCTATGAACATTGGGGTACAGATGGCCCTTCTTTTCACTACAATCAGTATCTTTGGGGTAATTACCCAGTAGTGGTATCACAGAGTCATAGGGTAACTCTATTTTTAATTTCTTAAGGAATCTCCACACTGCTTTCCAAAGTGGCTGCACCAACTTTCATTCCCACCAACAGTCTAAGAGCGTTCCCTTTCTCTACATCCTCTCCAACATTTGTTGCTTCCTGTCTTGTTAATCTTTGCCATTCTAACTGGTGTAAGGTGGTAACTCAACGTGGTTTTGATTTGAATCTCCCGGATGGCTAATGATGATGAACATTTTTTCATGTGTCTGTTAGCCATTTGTATGTCTTCTTTGGAGAAGTGTCTGTTCATGTCTTTTGCTCATTTTTTGACAAGATTATCTGCTTTTTGGATATTAGTTCTTTTGAGGAGTTCTTTATAGATCTTGGATATCAGCTCTTCGTAGTGTCATTTGTGAATATCTTCTCACATTTCCTGGGTTGCCTCTTTGTTTTACTGACTGTTTCCTTTGCTATGCAGAAGGAAGCAGTCAATAAAACAAAGTTTTCTAAGATCTCGTAATATCGTGGATGGAAATAATATAGCGTTATTCAGAAATTTCGGCAATATTATACTCCTTGAAAACAGGATATGGCTTGAGAAAAAATAAACTACTTAGAGGTGTAAGATGTTTTACATGCCAAATATTAAATAAATTTTAAAGTTCTTGATTGATCCACGGGTAATATGCATGTATCAATAAGGAGGAGTTTGAGTGTTAGTTAATATTTTAACACAAACTTTGTCATCATCATCAGAAATATTTTTTCATCAATGTGATGAAAACATTACATTGCTCAGTGGAGCTAGACTGGGATCTCTTAGGGCTGCCTGTTCTCTGCACCTTAATTAAATTAATGAACTCATTTCGAGTGGTCTTTTTCATTAATCTTGGTGAGAAAAACTATCTTCAAGTATCCTAGAGCTGTTCACATTAACAGTCAAGACATACTATTGTGATAGAAACATTTAATTCATTAAAGTAGCTCCACGGTGTTTATGCTGGTAAAATGTGGTTGGTAGTTATGTTTACTTAATGAAAATAAAACGGTGTTTATACTTGGTATGATAGCATTTATGCCAGATCCAGACTTTTCATTAATGTAGCATAAATCTCAGGAAAATAAGTGAAGCTTTATTTTTTCGTGGGACTTAAGACTCTATCCGTTATTAGTAGTCTTGCTTAAGTGTTTGAGTCTATATGGTATCCAACACTGAAATAGTTTTTATTACTTAGAGTTCATTTCTCATGCTTTATAAAAATACTGAGTAGAGAAAATTTTTGACTGCTAGGATTAATTTTTCTAGATGAGGTGGAAAGAACAAAAGGTGTAAATACGCAAAAATGCAGAGATTTAAGTTTTGCCTAAGGAAAATTTTAGACCACAGGGGGCTTATAAACATTAAGAAGATGTATTTTCTGTCTTCTGTGAACTCCTAATTAGAGTGGATGCTTATATCTTATGTAAATGATGTCAATCAACATAAAATATAAAAAATATAACATAGAGACTAAAAGGCATATAATCAGAATGAAAGCAACAATTATTTCTCATTGGGGAATCAGGGACAGGCACAGAACTGTGACATTTAAGTTGGGGTTTGATGGGTTGGTAGAATTTCTTAAGTGGACAAAGGGGGACTAGCATTCCCCCTGAGGAGATAGCATGAGTAAAGCAAGTATGAGACTGTACCCCATGTTTCAGTGGCAATTAATTTTCTGGTGGATCTGATGGCTCTTTTCACCTGTTCTAGGAAGGGGAGCTTGCCTGCAGTTCATATGAGCAGAGGCAGTGGAGAAGGGCCTTCCAAGGTTCGGGGTTTTGCTGAAAAACTGTGAGAATGTTGTTGGCAGATCCACAGTGTTGGAGAAAGACTTTGAATGGCATCAGCTGCTTATCTCAGTAACTGCAGGAGGTGGTGGGGCCCTGAGAGGCTTGTCTTTGGAAAGAAAGTGGTGATGGTTCAAGAGGGCTCCTGTGGCTTGAGAAGAAAACTTATGTACACGGTCCATGCCTAGTTGACCACATACTTTTAGGTTTTGTTAGGAAATTCATGGGCTGATTCACAGTGGGTTTAGGAAGTGGATTTAGAGAAAGAAAGAAAACGAAACAGAAGGAAAAATAAAATGAGACAAAACCAGAGAGGGAGACAAACCATAAGAGTCTCTTAATCATAGGAAACAAACTGAGGGTTGCTGGAGGAGGGGGGGTGTCTGGGAGGATGTGGTAACTGGGGGATGGGCCTTAGGGTGGACACGTAATGGAACGAGCACTGGGTATTGTATAAGACTGATGAATCACTGACCTCTGCCTCTGAAACTGATATATATTACATGTTATTTAATTGCATTTAAATAAAACATAAAAAAAAAGAAGTGGGCTTAGTGTTTTATTTCTTTGCAAACCACAAGCTTAAAGAGAAGCTTAAGAGAAAAGTGGAATCCAAAAGCTTCCAGTCTGTACCGTATGTTGACATTGAGGCTGCTGGCTGCTCTCTGGGCTCTGATTCCCAGAGTAGATGGTTTCTTTCTCCCTGGTTTGATTTTCACTGCAGAGGTTGCATCGTCTTTGATGTCAGAAAACAAGATTTCTTAGCCCTGATCTTGATATTAGTAAATAGAAGCAGACTGATTAGTCACGGGTTACCAACCCTGAGAGTGGGTCCTGAATGAGACTATCTGGTTACAAAGCACTTTGATTTGGACCTGTCTTCTGAGGTGGCTGGACCTTCTTCCCAGCTATGTCTAATGTTGTGAGCAGAAGCAGGGGGATCAATTTTAAGAGATTTTAGGAAATGATCTTCCAAATGCCTTTTCTCTTACTACATTGTTTTCCACGTTGTTCTTCGACTCTTTCCAAGGAGTACTTTTTATCTGTATAATGAGGATTTTGTCACAACTAGAAATGAACATGGAAATAGGTGAGACCACTCCCTCTCTCAGCTTAGCTTTCTTTTCTCATGAGTCCTGTGTTCTCTAAAAGCCTCTGTTCGTGGTTGATGTTCATAGCAAGGGGAACTGTTGAAGCTAGAGCAGTGCTGTTGTCATCAAGTCAGGAGAAGGAGAAAGTCGGATTGAAACGAGCCCATACGTAGGAACAATCTTGGAAGAAATTCTCAAAAACCTAAGTGAAATTTGCAATTTTGGTGGGGTAGGTGGGAAGAAGGAAGGCTAGGGGGAGATTCCTTCGGTACTGAAAAATCTAAATAAATATAAGCATTTCACTGTAAACATTGTCTGCTCCAGGCATTTACAGGGTAGTCTTATTAAAGTCTTCCCGTGGAATATGTGTCTTGACTGCAAAAGAACTGGAGTGCCACAACACCTTTGCAGATTGGGTTATCATTGTGCTCCCCTTGGATTAATAAACTACATGAGGGCTGAAAAGGGGAAAAAAAAAAAAAAAGTAATCTTCCTAAATCAGCCTCAGTGAGGAAAACCTAGAACTCAGTAGGTAACGTTTGCTTCCTGCGTATGTTGCTGTTTGTAGAAGGAGCTGCACTGAAATCCCTAAGTTCATATATCAAGGATACATTTACTATGTTATCACAGTACGAAGGCAGGTAATACTGCGTGGGAAGCATAATATCAGATCTACAAGTGCTGCTTTGGTGGCCACAATCTATTGGCTTCGATTTGTCTTTTTGGTGAAAATTAACGCTGATCCATTTTGAAAATGTTCATATCTTCGTTGGCATTTTAAGCTGCTTGTGGATTATTTAGTTGACATTAAACCTTTTGTTTTTACTTATGTGATATTTGATTTTTGCAGAATCTTCCAGGTGCAGAAATATTATTCAATAACTTATCACAATGTGTATTTATGCCTGGTGATAATTTCTATTCTGGATGCACATAGTATATATTAGATTTTGAGAATAACATTACACCATAATACAAAGTGTTCTATGAAGCTGAATAAGCAAATCTTCTCAGATCAATGAAATCATACTTGTATATTGAATATTTTATAACTAAACTTACGAAGAAGTCATGACAAGATTGATACTAGAAGAAACTAAATACATTATTATGTTTTTTTGCAAGTATGTGTCACTATCAGGTATTTTAATAAGTGTCACATTTAAAGTTGTAAATACATATTAGAAATCACCAAAATAAAAATAAGAGGAACCTGCCAAAAATTGTTTTAGCTTTGAAAAAGAATTATAGGGTGTGTACTAGCAAAGTAATATGATTTATAAGGATGCTTTTGAAAGAAAAAGAATAAAGCACAACACAGTACCTATGAGTCAGGAGTTTTGAGGCCTGTGTTACTGATTTCTTACATTTAAATTCTTGGGGTTAAAAATGACCTATTAAAATAGCCTTTTTTTTCCTCTCATGACTTTATTTTTTTAATTTAAGTTCAATTAACTATTTGTTTTTGATATAATGTTCAATGATTTTATTTTCAATTACTTGTAGTTGGTTGGAGATACATACAGAAAATAAAATCCAGACATTTCTGGTTCCTTAGAAATAATCATATTGGCAGGTCAAAGATTAAGCCATGAATTTTTTATTTTTGTTTTATTTTATTTTATTTTATTATTTATTTGACAGACAGAGATCACAAGTAGGCAGAAAGGCAGGCAGAGAGAGAGGAAGGAGAGCAGGCTCCCTGCTGAGCAGAGAGCCGGATGCAGGGCTTGATCCTAGGACTCTGGGATCATGACCTAAGCTGAAGGCAGAGGCTTTAACCCGCTGATCCACCCAGGCGCCCCTTAGCCATGACTTTTGTAGGAAATATTCTCCCAGTGAATTTCAGATCTTTCTCATCTACTTGGTAAATAAAATCAACCCTATGTAAAAAAGCATTTTGGCTTTTCCTACAAGATGTCACATTTTGACACCATAGTTAGTGATCAATGAACAATCCCCCGCTTTATAAAACTCATGAAATTATATGTTATCATTTAAAGGATTTATAAAGTCATATTGAGAGATGGGCACAATGCATAATTGGCTTTTTTTTTTTTTTTTTTACTGGTGTGCCCCAAGAGTCATTACTTTTTGTGGTTCTCTTCTGAGATAATTTATTTCATCTAGAATGTTTTAGCTTTTCAGGGTTTTAATACTTGTACAAGTAGTAAAGCACAGTATATTTTATTTCATCTTCCCCCAAATTAAAAGGTCAGCATGAAGCCGCATCATAAGTGCTTGCATTAAGGAAACACCTACAGGCATAGAGGGTTTTAAAGCTGTGAACCTGGAGCACGGCAGAATATTGAGTCTTAGAAACTAGGTCATCCCTGCACAAATGCATGTACCTTCCTTTTCTCTCTAGGTCACTTTTGAGGTTTATAAGCTCAGTTCAAAATACTTGCAATCTGAAACTGTTACAAAAGGGTGAGCTTCCGGAATGTTTCTCTCTTTTCCTTTCTATATAATTCTACAGAATCTATTTAGAGCATTGAATAACAGTGAAAATGTATTTTCAAGCAGTCAGCCTGTTTTCAGTTTAAACCGTACTTCAAACCTACAGGTGCTGGGCCTGGCCCTTTTAATTCAGTGCATGGAACGTCTCCTATGATTTTATGGTTGGCAGCCCTGTCCACATCAGGGATCTGGGCCAGAAGAAGCCACAGGCAGTTAAAGTGAAAATCCAGCACTGACAGGAGTTAGAACTGTTAGCAATTCATTAAGAAGATGCTCGCAAAATATTTATTCAAAACTTCCGAAACTATAAAACATGCTGTATTTGCATATAATTTTCTCTCGTGATCCTCATCTTGAGGTTTCATTGCACCTAGAATTAAATAAAGTGTACCATTGCTCAAGAAATGTGTATTTCCTCATGGAATGTAATTTGGAAATGTTGAAACCATTTGATTTTTTTTTTTTTTCATGGAAATAAAGAAGGGGTCAGAAGAAGATGGACACACCCTGCAGCCTATTAGAGCTTCTCCCGCTTCCTTTTCCTCCATAAGAAGAAAAGAATCCCTAGGAGGAAGGACAAAGAACGTGTTTATTTTGTAATGATCAAGCAGTAAGAGTATCTTGGGCACCCTGAAATCTTCTCTGTACTTGTGCTGAAGAGCCTGCAAGTCAGACACTGCAGAGAGAAATTTGTTTGGAATTTTCAGCGCTAGTGACCCTGACGGGTTTTGGCAGAAACTGATGGCAACATATGCACATTTCAGAAGACCGCACAAAACATAGAAGAGTGATACACGGAATATGGGAGTGCAGAAACATTCTTCCACGGAGAGAAAGGAATCTGCTCAGTTCAGCGCGGATGTGTTCCTGTTCATCAGGGTCTGAAGTGCATTGTTCTTTCTTCGGGAAGGGGAAGCTCCCCTGCTGGGGGTGGGGGCCATTCTACGGTAGATGCCCCAGGCTCTGTGCCTCCGGACGGGACGATGTGAGATGAGTTAATTCTGTGCGAAGGTTGCAGAAAGCCTCTCAGGGAAAGAAAATAGCCTGTAAGCTCTGCTGAGGAAGGGGGAAGTGCAGGGAATGTGGAGAGAGCCTGCGGGTCCTTTGGCTCCTGCCTCCCCACAGGCACGGGGCAGGGTCTTGGGCTGCACTGACGCTGAAGACGTTTTGTCCGTGGAGGACGGAGGAGCCGGAGGAGCCCGCGGGCGCAAGGTGGGAGGTGGCTGCGTGCGAGGTCGTGAAGACACAGAGACGAGCCACGTGGCGGGGACAGGATGGCAGCGCTGTGCTTTCGCTGGTGCTGTGTTCAGTGTCAGGCGGGGGAATTCAGAGGGGGTCGCGTGACTGCGTCTCTACTCAGGAGCGGGAACCCTGGGGAACGGCAGGAGAGACGGGACCGTGACCAGTTGAGTGGGGAACGGACAGGACCTGGCAGTTCATCACGACGAGGGGAAAGTCAGCGGAAACCACCGCTCTTAGGACTGAGACAATCCCCTGACATGGGAGGCAGGGGAGAGGGACCAGCACGTTCTGAACATGATGGCCGAAGACCCTATTGGATTCTCCCCTCCCTCTGAATCAGCGACTTCAGGAGGAAGCCGTTCACCGTGCAGGGCATGCCAGGTCTGTTTTGCAGAAAAGCAGGAGTGGAGAACTGAAGCCGACCCCAGGACTCGGATGAGCGTCTGGTCCTTCGGTCGCTCCTCAGGCTGGTGGCTCCCGAAGTCAGGTGGAGTTTTCCTCGGGGTCTGTAGCCCTAGCCATGCTCTTGGAGGAACTCCCTGATAGTGAAGAGTAAAGGAGAGCCAAAGACCAAAGTCTGGGTAACACAGCCCAATTCATTTAGAAAGCTTAGCGCCGTGCACGTCCAGCCCGGAAGCAGACCCGAGGGAAGCGGTTACTTCCGGCCGACAGGCCTGTGGCCCTGGGGGTGCACGCCCAGCCCGGAAGCAGACTCGGAGCTTCCGGCCGCGTCTCCCCGCAGGAGCGGAGCCGCACAGCGAAGAGCAGGATTCCCAGGACGGATGGCGACGGGGGAAACGTGGGGCCGGTGGGGCGAACTGAGCAAACGCTGGTCTGAATTATTCGCGCAGACCCCCGCATGCCGGGTCCCTGACTACGCCCCGGGCTCGCCCCCGTCTCTGCCAGGGCCAACGGCGTAACTTTGTGGGACTGAGCGTGGCCATGGCGCCTTTGAGAGGTTTTCCTCGGGTGCATTTTCACCGTCGGGGGAAGCGGCGCTCATGCCGACCCTCACCCTTGTTCCCTCGGCAGCGAGGCTGGAAACTGCAGGCCCTCGCTGCTCCGTCGCCGTGTCTGTGAAGTCCTCGTCCTGTCCCGCAGACCGCCTCAGCCTTGGTTCAGAGCCTTAGCACACGGCCTCCGGCACGAACCGCGAGCGGCCGATGCCAGGCCTGCAGTCCGCCGGCACTACTGGCGGCTCGGAGAACAGACGGACGTGACGAGCACAGCCCTCGCTCGGCCGTCCGGAGGCCGCGGCGGTCAGGACCAACCCGGACCGCTCTAGAAAGGCCGCTGTGAGGGCAGAGGCCGAGGCGGGATGGTCAGCGTGCGCCGGCGGTGGGGCGAACACCTCACACCCTGTTTGTTGTTTTTAAGTTCTTTTTGTTCGTTTTCAGTAATCTCTACACCCAGCACGGGGCTTGAACTCGCAACCCCGAGGTGCCGCATCGCTTACTCTTCTGAGCGGGCCGGCCAGGCGCCCGAGTCTCACAGTAGATTCCGGAAGTTCCTCGTATGTTCCGGAAGCCATTAGCTGAGGTGAATTCCGGAAGTAACTCCACCGTGCCTGGAAGGAGCAGGACGGGCGCCAGAGGCGGGCCATGGCGCGCTCTGTCCCCGGGCAGCGTGCTGCCCCCTGGAGTCCGTCCCGCGCTACTGTAACGGTAAATGAGGGCCGGTGAGTCCGAGTATTGAATGGTGCTCCTGGAAGGCGTGCTCAGTGTGTCGTTTTGGGGTCGGTTTGTTTCTGGTTAGTTTAGCAAATCAAAACCATAAACAAAAAAATTCTCCATATTCTGATATACTTTTTCTAAGGGGATTTTGGTTCACTGAGTCTAGTACTTGCCCCCGTAGAAGACCTCATTCCATCCTGGTTATCATTACACCAATACGTGCAGATAAGGCCCAGTTAAGTGTAAGTGCGGTAGTTGCGAAAATAGTCAGATAATGAGAAGTTTTCATTAGAGCCTTTCTGAATGGTTTTTGTGCTGAATCATAACACAAGCTCATTTTTTAAAGTTCTCATTTAGACTAGGCTATAAAATAATAATCTGACTTCATAAAGTTCTCCATGTCTGAACAAGTTACCTGGGTCCGAGCAGTTTTCATTATTATTAACTGGAAACGAACTAGGATTCTGAGAGAAATACTGACCAAATGATGTTAATTTTAGAAATGTTTAATTTAGAATATTGATGGCATTAAACTGTTGCCATTTCCCCTTGAATTTATGCCACACAGTCCACACGTCCAGTCTCTGTGGGCTTCTGGCTGTTCACTTGCTTATCTCAAATAGTAGGCCCAACTCAGGGACATCCTAATCTGAGAGGCCGAGGCCCATCTCCTCTGCATCTGGGAGCATTAGTCGCTCCTGCAACACGGGCTAGCACGTAGTAAGAAACGGGTTCAGAAGTATTTCTGAATAACTGCGTGTATGATTGAATGACACCAAACTGGAGATTTTCCGGGAAGTTTTTCCTTTGACTCCGTAGAAGAGATCTTTCTCTTTCCACCTGCAGGGTGCAGAGGGAGGCTTGAATACCTAATGCAATTGAGTTGATTAGTTCATTTGATCCAGACTTTCCACTAAAAGTTTTTTCTTTGTTCTATCAGGGTAATGATCACCTTTAATCTTAGAGCCAAGCATTTGAACTGATAAAATTTCTAGCAATGGGCACAGTATAAAATTGGCTTTTCCCTTTTTATTTGATCTAGCACATTTCGAAACCTTCCTTTTGTTCATTCAGTGATCCACATCCTAAAATTTATCAAGTCTTAAGCATTGTGTTAGGTACTACAACTGATGAAACAGAAAACACAGTCTGTTTCCTCAAGGAGCCCATGTTTTGGGCAACTCTTCTCCATTCTGGAAGATGTATGTATAGATTATGTGCTTGTGCATTTTAGGTGACTACAGAAAAAAAGAAGATGAGAAAAGGGTTAGAGGAAAAACAAATATAAAATGTTTTGTATGATACCTCTTCTAGGATTTACAGAATCATTCATAAGTTATGATTAGAAAATGTATCTGCAAGATGTTTGTAAGGATGTATTTTATAAATAGGATGATTTTGGTATTGTTTATAGAAGTCTTTAAGTTTGTATTATATTCAGATAAAAAAAGATGTAGCTAATAAAATTCAAAATGAAAATATCCCGAAGGCATGTGTTGGGAAGACTAATTTTGTCATTTCTACTTGTAGGTAATAAAATATCTTTCTGAGGCTATCTACACTGCATACTAATTTATAACATGCTAAACGAATAACAAATTTTCTCAAATGGAACACAAAGGGAATGTCTTGTGCATTGAAACAAAACAGTTGTAAAAATACGACAGAAAAGACTGGTAGCCTATATTGGCCTTTGACAAAATATCTTTCACCTGTGAGAGGAGCCGTCTAGCAAATAATTCCTTAATCGCAGAGCTAAAGACATTGAGGAGCTTTTCATATTGAGGCGTTTGCAAAGACGTATTTTTTTTTTTTAATTTCTAAAACACATTCTCACCTAAACACATAAGCAAACGAGATGGCTCCTCAAATCGCTGATACATGGTTAGTTACAGAATTCAGGCAAGGAAATGTTCAAAAGACAGAGAGTAATTCTCAGTGATTTCATTCAACCAGTGCAGGCAAGGGCGCGTGTCAGGAAGGAGGAAGA
This sequence comes from Mustela nigripes, assembly GCF_022355385.1. NCBI lineage: Eukaryota > Metazoa > Chordata > Mammalia > Carnivora > Mustelidae > Mustela > Mustela nigripes. Next base: position 80,711,090 of record NC_081571.1, on the reverse strand, counting down.
AGGCAGGCGTCGGGGGAAGCTGAGTGTATGCATATATTCACGGCCAATTTGAGAGAGCTGAGAAGACTTGGTTCATCCTTGTGAAACATTTTTGAAATTGCTCTCTATCAGTGTTAATTAGGATGTGAAATTAAAATCTGTTCACATCCAACTGAATATGATGTTAGCAATATAGGGCACATATTTAGTTGGCCCTGATAGGATTTTAATTTCTGCAGTCAGTTTCTAGAAAAAACTTGTAAGGAAGGGAATGTACTGATCTATAATTTCTATCGACAGCTGCCAAGGTCCTGCCGAAACCATCTGTCTTATTATTCTTAATACCTGTCATTGGATTTTCTTGGAATTCCTTGTACTTGGGAGAATGGTACCTGAACGTCGCCTCTGTCCGTGTTGCAACGGTACCTCCTTTAGTGATTGCTCATCTCTTCAGAACCATTTTTGCAAATGTCTTAAAACAAATTGGCATCATCTTGGTACAGTTCAGCCACTCTTCTGAAATATCTGGGAGATGTCTCACTACGGTGCTTTGCATGCCTGGGTATCTAGGAAAGAAAATTAGCCATGGAGGCAGTGTAGAATATTTCGGTGAAATAATTCTATCCAGTGATCTGGAATCTCCAGATTTCTATGTCAGCGAATGACATCGTAGTTCTAAATGCTTCTCTAACAAATATCTTAATATTATGCTACGAGCGTACCTTTAATTTTCTTGTTAATGTGTAAATAAGACTAGAGGACAAAGTAAGTGAGGGCCAGTGGTATTTAAGTGCTTTTAAGCAGTTTAACTGACAGATTGTGCAGAACCTGCAGCAAAATAAATTATGCAAGCCGGTTCCCTTGAAATGCAATTGAGGAGCTGGAGGTAGTATAGAGTCCTTTGTTCATTTTACTAATGTTCTTCTGTTGGATGACAGATGATTTTCGAGCACCCAACGAGGTTTTGCCCAAAAGATCTAGCTTATTATTGTAGAGAAGGAGCAAAGTATTCTAACTCAGTCCAAATGAGGCTGAGAGGCAGACTTGGGTGTTATTTCATTTGTAAATTAGAAATTACTTTGGCTTTAAATTCATCTTATTTAATTGCATGAATGCAAGCCTCACTTCATAGCATCTAGAAAAATAAAATAAATAACAATAATAAGGGCACAGTAAGCCAATTGAAGCAGCTTTTGTATAAAATATGAAATCTGAATGTTTAGTGTCTCCAACATCCTTCTTCACCTGAGCACTCGCTCTCTTGCCCACAGAAGTTAGGCAGCATCTGACTCTGTACTTGATGAAATGAAGATTAAACTCATCTCAGGCGTTTGTTCTTATCAAACAGAAGAAGAAAATGTGGATAACAGCCATGTCAAAGGGAATCCTATAAGTTAAATACAGGCAAAACACTAAAACAAAGTATTATATTGAGCTAGAAACAAATTCAATTTAAAACCTACAACTGAGCAGTTCCATAAAGGGGAAAGATGAATGCTAGCAAGGCAGATGCTATTTGATGTGACTAAAAGCTGCACTCAATTTATTATAGGACTCAAAAAGTTTAAAGAAGCAAAGTACATAAGATAAATAAAAGGAAATCAATAATCATGACTTTAATCTGAAAAGGGAAATTTATTTAAGGTAGATTATTAGTCTATATAATTACCACACGGAAAGATGACTTCACATTGGCATCAAAACATATTTTGATGAAAAAGTGATTTAACTATCAACATTTTACATTTAAAAATATGTTCGCATAGAAATATAATAAGATACAAATATACTATCGTGATACACTTTGAGGCTGGCAGCCATTGATCTGTTAAGAAACAAGGTGGGTTTTAAGGCTCCAGAAGAAGGGGAAGGAGGAGAGAAAGAACAGAGAATGTTCTAGAGTGTAGGAGAATTTTCCTCACTTGTATTGACTCAGCACAGGACTACTGTGAAGAAAATTGAGGAAGAAAATGTTTTTTTTTCCAGAGTGTTGTGGTCAGTGGAGTCCTGAAAATGTATGTTAAGCCTTCACTCATTATTAGCTGGTGACAGTTTGGGTTTACGAACTGCACAATGTAAAGTGCTCCATGCACTCTGGTGTTATTAGGGATAATGGCGGTGGTAATTACTGTGTGTTCAGCATTATGCTAAGACACAGGGGTAGGTGAAAATCATAAGGGAACAGAGCCTTCTACCTTCTGAATATGGAGTTTCTTTGAGGACAATGACTTTATACAGAAAAACATAAAGTTCCTTTCTTCCATCTTCGTACACCTCAACCTGGTGAAGGGCCAAGGGATGTGTGGCCTCACCGAGCCTGAGCTGACCCAGCGGTCCGGACTGGTCATTTCAGTGAGACTTTCTGACTCTGTGCCGATGTGTGGCTTCTGCAGAAGGAGGCCTAACGGGGCAAACTACATCAGAAGGACGAGCCATGGTAAACACATTTTCCCTCCTTCCCTAGGTCCGTGGCTTTTCTCTTGCTTCCACAAGACGTGTACTGATTTCTTATTTACGTATTTTTGGCCCGAGAATGAGCAAATTAGATTGACCTAAATATTGCTCACCCATAGTTTATTTTATCCAGAAATACGGGCACGGTTCCTAATTACCCTTGTGTTCTGAGTAAAAGTTGCAGATGTGTGGTTCTAACATGACCTTGGCTCATTTTTGCCTGTTTTACTTAGCATGTACTCTGTTTTCGCAATTATTCGGCTATGCAGATAAATATCTTGTGAAACGAGTGCCTGTATTCACGTTGTCTCTCTGAGTTTGTTTTTTTCTTTTTGCTCTCGTTGCTCACGCTTTCTGGAGATCAGGTGACCGGGAGTGGATGAATCCAGAGATATTCTCGTCTCTTCACTGCTAGAAGAACCTGTTTGGAGAGATTTTTTTTCCCTTGCTGTTAAAGAACTTACACCAATTATTTGGTTCAATTGAAACATATCTTGAGGCATGAATATATTGTATAAGCATTCAAAATATAACTCAAGGAGTGTAAGTAGAGTAATGATTCAGTGCCTCCTTTGTGATAGAACTTTGCCTTCCAGGACATGAAATTCCTGCTGCGATCCTCTGATGGAGTTGCCATCGTTGCTAATGTCCCATAGGTAGAAAGTAGGGACAGGAGGATTTTTTAAAATCCAATTATGTAAGTTCCAAGAATACTTGTGGAAACTGGCAATACATGTCAAGTTGTAGTAGGGATTTTTTTTTTTTTTTTTTTTTTTGGTGATGAGGGGAGTTTTGAAAAAAATGACCTTAAAATATATTGGCATATTTTATGTTAAGCATTTAATACTGACAGTTAAAAAACCTTCATGGCACTCAGGATAGAGAACAAAAGACTTTCCCTTTTATAATCAGGATGATCAGATCCCGTGTGTCTCTGTCCATTTCGGAGTCTAACACTAAATACAGTTTGGGGTAGAGAAGGACACAGCAGTTATTCAAGAGGAGAGAGGGCAGAAACTCACAGGGAAACAACCACACTTTAGATTGGGTATAAAAAACAAAAACAAAAACAAAAACAAAAACCAAAAACCAAAAACCAAAGGAGGGGCATAACCAAGATCATTCAGACCGAATGAAAGAGTAGCACGTAGCTGATCCCATTTCTGTGGGCTCCCACCAAGAAATAAGGTGTTTGCTGCTGTGCAATGCCTTTTCCTTCAGACAAATTGGCTGTAAGTTAAATACAAACAGTGGGAATAATTTACTTAAAGAAGATATTTGACTCTTTTTTCTGGACATATTTGAAAACAGTGAAGATTCTCTTCCCTGCTGGGAACGGTGTAGGTATTAGTTCCCCACACTTGAAAATAAGAGGGACTAGAATGAGTTAATGAAATTCATATTCAGGATCATATATATTTTCTTCAGAAAATTTCAGGCAACTTTTAAAGACTAAAATTTAAAAAAATGTGTAATGATTCATTGTCAATTTATAGACTAAAGAAAATAGTTAAGCTGAGGTGGGTTTATTTATGTCTGGATACCAGAATTTATAATAGGCTCTGTAGGTGGGAGAGAATTTATAACCTAAAATTACAGTAGAAATTGATTCAGAATAACTAAGTCTGATTCAAACTTGAGACTTGCTAATGGGCAGAAACTTTTAAGAAGAGATTTAAGAAGTGCTAATACTAAAATCTTGACATAAACCCAGTTCTTAATAGAAGCAGAATCAGGAATTACTTGCTCTGTGCTTGGTGTTCACTCACGTAGTTTGGGGAAATTATAAAAATAGGTTGAGTAAAACATTCCAGATTCCATCTTGCATGATACTGGGTGACCGTTTCATTTGGTAAAATACACTGACATGACATTGACTCTAAATTCATACCCTAAGTCATACATTTGAACAGTTTTTACAGCAGAACCAATTCAGGGTGGACAGTGAGGACATCATTAGTATTGTAGAGACTGGTCATTCTCTCTCTCTCTCACACACACACCCACCCACCCACCCACACACACACATGCACACACAGTTTCTTCCTTTTGTTTCAGAACATTTCCTGACTTCTACCCTTCATCCAGTTCACATGAGGCTGTGATTCTCTCCCCTGGAACCTGAGGGAACAGTGTGGTGGGAACAGAGCCCCCCGTCACCTGTTTCTTCACTCCAGTCCCAACACCTTTTGTGGCTTGGGTGTCTCTTCAATCTAATTAAGGTTCCATGAACTTAACTAGGCTAAACATACTTATTTTCTGTTATCATCAACCTCCAGGACAATTTGTAGTCATTGCCATAAATTTCTGAATTTTTCTTCACCAGCACTCCAACTCTCCCTGTCCTTCAACAACTTGACAAAACGTTTCCCGTAAAGGACAAAAACAAACCAGAACAAAACCATGCAGTCACTGGTTGTTGGACATGTCCCAGTCACCCCATCTAATGAAGCTGAGACACCCCCCCCCACCCCCACAAAAAGCTCTTGGTCTCCAGATCTCTCCTTGGGTAATGTTGCAAGTGGGCCAGTGGTGATTAGTGACCGGGATTCTGTGGAGCTGGGGAATCGAGGGGGAGGAACAAGAGAGAGGATGGGAGTGGGGGTGCAAGTTCAGATCGGGGCTGCCATAGGAGGAAAGAAGAGGGGCTATTTCAGGCAGGAAGGTAGTGAGTACAAGGCATACAAAAGGAGGGCCTTCTTTCCACAAGACTCCCCTTATGGTCACCAGTGAAGGGAGAACAGAGAGATGAGGCCAGGGCATGGAATGGCTCAAATAGAAGGATGGAAAATGGGAAACATCATGATCAGGCCGGCATTTAAGACCTAACATTGGAAATTTTACTAAAAAACAAAACAAAACAAAAAACTAACATTGGGTTCCCCATAGGGACAATCGATTGACAGGGACAAATTTAGCAGTTACTGGCTTCAGTTAGTGACCACAGCTGTGGCAGAGGCACCCCTAATCTGGAGACAGGAATACAAATATGAATCCAGGTTTCATGATTCACAGCGATGGATGAAACTCCTGGGTCTCAAAGGATGAATGCTATCGCCTCGGAGGCCCTCATCAGCCGAAGCACTTTCAGTAGAGTATTCTGAGAAGAGTCGTGTTGTTCCTTAGTCAGTGAGCTGTGCATGTTAGTTTTCAAGAGGTTTCACCCTAATAATAATATTTTTCTAAAGAGACAACTTTGGAAATACTTAATTTTACTTACAGACTCACCAGAATAAGTGATACAGTAGTTGTAGGAAGGTAGGCAGAGTTCAGATTCAGAGCTCTGAATCCTGTTTCCAAAAACTCCTAAGATGTACAAACATTGACAATACTTTTAATCCCTTTACCAGGAGCCACTTAACATTAGGTCTGGTGTTTTTTTTTTTTTGTTTGTTTGTTTGTTTTGTTTTTTTTTTGTTTGTTTGTTTTTTTGTAAAATTAAAGACATATAAACTGTGAATCAGACAGGAAACAAAGAGCATAATCAGGACTCAACTCATGGGAATTTGCAAAGCTTTTGAGCATCTAATGAAGTTTGTGTCTTTGAATAAGCCCACTTACTTAGACATTCTCATTCATATAATTGTGATGATAATATTTTCTGCCATATGTAGCTATTACTGGAAAAATGTAAGGCTTGAGTTTCAGATTGGCCAAAATAATTGGAGTGTATGCATGTGTATGCATTTCTCATCAGCATAAGAATATTTTCTGGTGTGGCCATGTGATAGAACTGCTTTAAAGAAATTTTACTCTTTAGTAACAAATAGTGATGAGAGCTTAATATAATAATAAATAATAGTAGATATATGTAATAGTTTAAGGCATGGGAGATTTTCCTTGTAGGTCATTTGTAACCATAGGATAGGAGACAGGTTAACTGTGAGACGTGATTATATCAATGCTTTAGGGTATCTGTTTATTCAGTAGCTTTGTTAGTCTCCCTGGAGTCCAGTATTCTTATCCCAAAAAGAAGGCGACAGATACACCAGACCTCTGTTTGTCCTAGCAGACCTACACCCTGCCATTGTCTGCTCTGCCATGGGGGCGGACCCGTCACATCTCCTCTAAGCTGTATCTTAGTAGTTCCTTCACCATTTGGGCCAGGAAAGTGGTTGCTTCAGGAGAAGAAGAGAGAGCGGGAGCACGCTGTGTTTAGGGCCGTCCCTTAATTCTCTTCCTGGATGTTGTCTTGCCTTGGCTGGGTTCTCAACAGGCCTTTGATCTCCAAAGGAGATCCCTCTGAAACGCTTTCCTTCCCACCCTCCCCTGCCTGCTGTCTCTTTGAGTATCTGTTGTGGGAAAAGCTGGGATCTGCCACCCCCTGAATTCCATGCTGCCCCTTATGGTGTCCCTACATCCTGCTCACAACTGTCCCTTGGTTCAGGGGCACAGCCTCCCCTCGTTATGCCAACCATCTCTATTCTGTCAGACCCTCACATCTCTAGAGGTCCATCCAGGAAAATTATTCTTTGCCCCTGTAGGTTTTGAGAGCTGCCATCTTCAGAATAAAACCATTAGGATTTTGTTCAGGAGAACAGTTACTGTAGATACTTACTTGCATCTCAGTGGAGCAACACTTCTTAACAATGCCATAGTAATGTCAGAGTTATGCCTTGCCAGTGTCAGAGTAAGCCTTCCACTGGTTCACCTGTGACACTTTTATACAACCTGAGTTTTCTATTCTATATAAGAGAACCAGGAGTGAATGATTTCTGAAGGAAAATCTTCCCAAACCGACTCTAGGAGTGGATCTTCTGGCTTGGTGCTGCTGTTGCGTACAATGTAAGACAGCTCCTGTCTCAGTGGTCACTAGCAACACACAGTTTCCGGAGCTGCTTCTCCTGGTTTGGTTGCTCAAAATCACAATGTTTTTTTGGAGATACATCACTTGAGTAGAATGGGGTAATAGTTGTGTGGGCCATGTCTTCATGAAAATATTTTCTAAAACAGATGAAAATGTGCAGAGCCTCAACTGTGCAGGTTTTCCTCATGCCCCATGTACCTTGTCCTCTCATGTGCCATCTGCAGATGTCATCTGTTTAAGGCTCTCGGGGAGAGAGAGCAGGGGAGAGGTGCCATGGCATTGCCTCTCTGTGACCTGCCAGTCTGCTGGGAGCTCAGCTCTGTTGTTGAGCCCTAGAGAGGAGGGAGTTAGAGCACTTCCAACAGTGAAGAGATTTTCATAAGATTTCCTTCTAAAATTGGTGCACAGAAATGTAACTTGGCCTTCTTTATAATTTCATCATCTGCCAGGGCATAAACAAACAAATAAAAATCCCAGTGTGTGGTTCACAGGACTCAGGATTGTGCAGAAAAATAGTCACAGATATGACCATAGATAAATCAGTTGTTTGGTTTATTTGTCCATTCAGCAAATTTTACCCAGCCCGTGAGGGTATTAAAACGATGAAAATACATATACTTAATTGTCCACATAATGGTTACAGTTAATGCAGGCAATATTTAATTCAATAAATAATTACAGTCAGAAGACAGAGCTTTTAGAAGCATCAAACTAAAAATTAGACTTCCAGATGACATGCTGTAAGGAAGAGCTGAAGGGTAGGTAGACTTCTGACACGATCTAGTCAACTGGAAAATTTCTGCCTCTGTCAATTAACAAGAGTTGTTGATAGATTTTAAGTGATCAGACCAAACATCACACTCTTAAGACACAGTTCAAACATGTAATATTATTACTGACAGGAACAGACGTGGACAGACGCAAGTAGCACCTGGAGTTAGGAAAGGGACAGAGTTGACTTGTGGAAGTTTGGGGCGAGCTGAATTCAAATTTTGTAAAGATCCAGCCTTTAGATCAGATTAAAAATAATTACCCAGGCTGTTTCTTCACCCGGATGTTGATTTTTAAATTTCTTTAGACTTGGGTCGCACAGTTTCTGATTCAGGTAGATATTCTCTGATATAACACCTTGATTCAGAGTAGAATGATTAATGTGGGAAAAATTCATTGACTTAAAAATGAGGTTTTCTTTTTTTTTTGTAGAGACATCTCTTGTTCCAAAAATATGCAAATTGATTTTTTGTATAATAATATTGGCATAGACAATATTGATTATTTTTTCCCATGCATAAGAAGAAATTTGTAATATTAGCACAAGTAAAAAGTAAGTTGCAAATCCACCATAAATTTGAGAAAAATTTATTTTTGCTAGTTCTAGTTTATGCAGCTAATAAAATACATAGCAAGTATTGATTAAGTAATTCAGTTAATGAACATCTACATTGTGATGGGCAATAAACTAAATGTTGGGAATATAAAGATGAATAAAAACCTGTTATTTATCATCTAAGAACTCATATCCTATCATTGAAGGTATTGCAAAAGAGGGTTCCCCCCTGGATTTATGAAAATATAGTTGACATGTAATATTGTGTAAGTTGAAGTAGACACTGTGATGACTTGATACTTTTACATACTGCAACATGATGACCACAGTGAGATTTAGTTAGCATCCTTCACCTCATAGAATTACCATTTTTGTTGTTGTTGTTGTTGTTCTGATGAGAACATTTAAGATCTACTCTCTTAGGAATTTTCAGTTATGCAATAAAGTACAACTGTAGTTACCTGCTGTACATTAGACCTCCAGAGTGTACTCCTCTTACACCTGGAAGTTCCTATTCTTTGAGGAACATCTTCTCATTTCCTCAACCCCCAGTCCCCGGCAACCACCAGTCTGCTTTCCCTGTCTATGAGTTTGGCTTTTTCAGATTCCACATGAAAGGGAGGTCATACAGTATTTGTCTTTTTTTTTTTTTTTTTTTTTTTTTGTCTTGATATATTTCACCTAACACAGTGCTCTCAAGGTTCATCATTGTTGCTGCCAGTGGTAGGATTTCCTTCTTTCTTATGGCTGAATAATATTCCATTGTGTGGAATATATCATTTTTTTTTTCTGTATCCATATCTGCCAGTGGACACTTATGTTTCCATGTTTGGTTATTGTGAATAATAGTGCTCTCTCAACGAAAGAGTAATTTTATTTCCTTTTGCTAAATACACAGAGATGGAATTGCCAGATCATATGGTGGGTCTGTTTTAATCTTTGGAGGAAACTCCATACCGTTTACCACAGTGACTACATGAGTTTATGCTCCTGCCAACAGTGCACAATGTTCTCATTTCCCCATCTCTTCACCAGGATTTATCTCTTGTCTTTCTTGATACTAGCCATCCTGAAAGGTACCAAGCAACAGCTCCTCATGGTTTTGATTTGCATTTATTTTATGATGAGTCATGTTGAGTATCTTTTCATGTACTTGTTCACTACTTCTGTGTCATCTTTGGAAATATGTCTATTCATGTCCTTTGACTATTTTTTCCATTGGATTATTTATTTATTTTTTTCTGTTGTATTGTATGAGTTCTTTGTATATTTTGGAGATTGGCCCTTATCAGACATCTATTTGCAAATTATTTCTCCCATTCCATGTGTTACCTTTTTTTAATGTTTTCTTCTCTTTTATTTTCTATGTGGAAGCTTTTTAGTTTTATATAGTCCCACTTAGTGATTTTTGCTTTTATTACTTTTGCTTTTGGTGTCATGTTCAACCATTGTCAAACCCAGTATCAAGGAGATTTTTTCTTGTGTTTTCTTCCAGGAGTTTTATGGTTTTAGGTCTTAAGGTTTGAATCCTTAAACCAGTTTCAGCTAATCTTGTGGTTAGTGTAAGAGAGGGCTCCGGTTTCATTCTTTTACATGTGACCATCTGGTTTTCCCTACACCATTTTTCGAGAAGACTTTCCTTTCTTCATTGATTGTTCTTCACTCCTCGGTCAAATATTAGTTGACCATATAGGCATGGGTTTATTTCTGAGCTCTCAATTCTGTTCTGTTAATCTATGTGTTCTGAAAATCTATCTGTTTACTTTTATGCCAGTACCATCCTATAACTTTGTAAATATAATTTGGAATAAGGAAGTATACTGTTGTCAGCTTGTTCTTTTCCCAAATATGCTTGTGCTTTGGTTCTTTGAGGTCTTTTGAGGTTCCGTACAACTTGGGGCTGCTTGTTCTATTTCTGTGTAGAATGCCATTGGAGTTTTAATAGGAATTGCTTTGAATCTGTAGATGGCTTGTGATGGCTTGTGACAGTGTGGCTAATTTAACAATATTAACCTTTCCGATCCATGGGCAAAAATATCTTTCCACATGAGGCTTTTAATGTCAGTTTGGGGCCCATGTAAAATGGTTACATAATAAGAGCCATCCTTGTATAGTGTTTTTCAGAAATTTATACTGTTTTCAAATATATGAACTCATTTGATACTTTCCACACTTCCGAGAAATAACTATTATTTTTATCACTCTCATATTACAAATCAGGAACTTGAAAGTAGAGTCAGGACTATCCTCTATGGCAGGGAAAAATTGTGCTAGATGGTAGTGTTGGAATAAGCCAAAACTTTGAACAACAGAAAAAAACTCAAATAGGGACACCTGGGTGGCTCAGTCAGTCAAGTGTCTGCCTTTGCTCAGGTCATGATTCCAGGGTTCTGGGATCAAGCCCCACATCAGGCTCTCTCTCCCTCTTCCCCCCGCTCATGTTCTCTCTCTCTCTCTTTCAAATAAATAAATAAATAACGTATTTTAAAAAACAAGAGAAAAAATAAATAAAAGTTGAAGTATTTAGACAGGTGGAGAGTAAAAAATGTGGAAATTAAGAGGAAAAAATGAAGAAAGAAAACAAAATATAGTTAAAAGGTTGTAAGTAGTAAGCAAAGCCTGTGATTGGCTAACTGCCAGAGTTTTTGAATTTAAGAACAATTTGTATAAAGGAGTACCAAGGACCAAATGCTGCTCCAATAACCACAGCAGCAATAACAATCGTAAATTTAGGGAAAAAATACATGTTTTGAATATAGAGAACAAAGTAATAGTAGCACATTTTGTATGAAAAAAAAAATCAGTATTCATTTTAATAAATACAATTTTGTTTTCCAGAGCGTTTAATACCATGTATCACCTTTAAATTTTATAGAAGAGGGTGTCCAACTTCAAGGCCTCAGCATGGCATGGAAAGGAAATATTAAATTGTTGGTATTTACTTCCTAAGTCAAAGGAAGTTACTTGAGGTTTTAGGAGAAAGTTGAAAGAGAATAAGAGAAGAAATTCAAAAGACAGCTTGACAGGACTAATTAAATCATCAGAGATCCTAGCTTACTGTATGAAAATACTCATGTTAAGCCTAGTCTGGAAGGCAGAGAAGTAGAGAGCTAGCTTTTGGCATGCATAGAAACGATGTTCTTTCACCAGCTATGAACGGTTTGGCTGAGAAAATGTGAGAAGGGATGGGCATGTCCAAGAAGAAAATTAGGACAGGTCTCCTTCTCTCTGCTCATTATACTTGGAAGGGCACATGGAAACATACCAATGTTTGAAAGCCACTGAATGTGATTTGGATACAGTATTGTTATATGTGTGAATCAGAGATTATGAAGTCTCTGGTCTGTAACTGTATGTTCCCTCAATGAAATATGGAAATGAAAATTACTTGAAGAAAGGTGTCTGCATGGCCCAGTAGGTTAATCACCCAAATCTTGGTTTCCGCTCAGGCCACGATCTCAAGGTTGTCAGATAGAGCCTGTGTCGGATGCCCAGCTCAGCAAGAATTCTGCTCCAGAATCTCTCTCTCCTTATCCCTCTGCCCCTCCTGTTCGTGCTTTCTCTCCCTTAGATAAGTAAACGAATCTTTAAAAAATATTAAAAAAAAGAAAATTACTTGAAGATACGATGCCATCCCACATGTAGTTACGAAGGTGTTATCAGAGATGGGCTTCTCTCTAGCTCAGAACAGCAATTGGCAAGGTTGAAATTGCCTAGGAAGAAATCACAAACTCAGATATTTGAATTAGTTCTATAACAATGCTGATATGAAGATGTTTATCCTCATTTAGACCAATATGATGAGGTGATGAAATATACAGCAGAGACTTGCAAGAAGGTCAGTGAGATTTATGCATGAAAAAACATAGAGGTTTGGAAATATTGCATCTCTCTATTGTAATTCAGCCTAAATATTCTAAATATAAAATAAAGATGTTCATCCAAATCTTATTGACGTAAGGAAGAAAGAACTTGATAATACATTGAGTATAGAGAATGTAAGATTAAGAACAGTTAAGGGGCACCTGGGTGGCTCGGTCGGTTAAGCTTCCAACTCTTAATTTTGGCTCAGGTCATGATCTCAGGGTCCTGGAATCGAGCCCTGCAACAGGCTTCCTGCACAGCAGGGAGTCATCTTCTCCCTCTCCCACTGCCTCCTTCCCCGTGCTCATGCTCTGTCTCTCAAATAAATAAATAAAATCTTTTTTTAAAAAAAAGGCTAAGAGCAGTTGAATAGTAATACTTTTTTTTTTTAGTAAAAATATTTGGTACAGCGTGGGTGGGCGGTTGGGGGAACCAGGTGGTGGGTATTAGAGAGGGCAGGGATTGCATGGAGCACTGGGTGTAGTGCAAAAACAATGAATACTGTTATGCTGAAAATAAATAAATAAAAAATTAAAAAAAATTCGGTCCTGGAAAAATCAGAGTTTGTGAATAAAAACATAGATTTAGAAGGTGATGGTTGTCTCCCAGAGCAGAAGCTGTTGAGAGCCGTTGACTGTTGAGTAAGAGTCCCCAAGAGGAGGATGCTGGCCGGGGATGCACGCACTGGACAATGAAGGGCAGGAGGAATAAGAGCATTGAGCAACAGCTGGGAAGGATCTTAGGGTTTATGGCCTGTTTATCTCATACATAAAACTTCTGCTTGGACCCTTCTAGAAGTAGGGCGTTCACTCTCTCACTGAGATGGCCCCGTTCCTATCTTAGTCTTGCCTTGAAGTCTGCCTTCATCAAACCTCCAGCCAAGGATTCTGGCCTGGATTCTAGAGTCATCCCTGTGGTGGTCCCTCTTCCTTCAGGTCTTTCTAGGTGTGAGCTGGGCAGTCACCCCCTCAGGTCCTGTGTTCCTGTTTCCCCACCCGCTCCTCACGTGGTATCACCTTTGCTTTCTGCTTTCCTGATTCTCCTCCTAGGGGCACACTCTAATTAAGTTCCTTCCTGAAACGTGGTGCCCAGATTTAAACAGGATGCTCCAAATACACTCCACACACCTAGGAACAGAGGGAGACAGATGTTTCCTTTGTTCCGAGTCCTGTGTTTCTGTTCCCGCAGCCGAGGTCTGCAGGGGAGTCTGGCAGCCAGGTGTCCTAGTTCACTCCTGTTCATGTTAAATATGCAGCCACCCCAAGAGCCCTGGGTGTTTGCAGCAAGTTCTCTTATTTATGTAGGTCTCCTTCATTTCTGGTTTCAGATTCAATTCTTTAAAACTGAAAAAAATGTGCAATTTATACCTGTTTTATTAAATTACATTCCTGATTCGCCAGCAAACGAATCTGCAGAGTAATCTGAGCAAGATTAAAAAGTCAGCACAGTGTCATTCACAGGCATGAGGGCCATTTTTGGGGAATGTGTTGTAAAAATATGTTTACCAATTTTTAGCAGTCTGTTACATAAAAATCCATGGAAAATGTGACTAGTTTTTTGAAGTTTATTTTCTCCAGTTTCTTTGAGGTCTCTTTTGCTTCCTTTCCTCTAAGAACAGCCATAAAATTAAAGTTCTGTCCTTGAAAGGCACTGGTGGCTCCATCTCCCTTCCTTCACTGCTCTCCTCCAGTGACAGCGCAGGAGGCCGACTTCCGACTGCACCTGTTACGAGCTATGTGGCTAGGGCAAATCTGACATTGTCTTTTAACCTTAGTCTCCTTATCTGTAAAATGGGCACACTAACACTAGCTTTCTTAGAACAATGCTGGGACGATTGCCCAAGATACCGTATATGAAGTGCTAGACCAGTTGCCACAAACAGAAAGGCCTCAGTAAATATTAGGTATTTTTATTGGACTACCACTGAATCTGAAAATTTTTTTTCTCATATATTTCGGCACTTACGTCAAAGGCATTTCAAGCATTTTCCAAGTACGCATTCACATTTTTGCTTGTTCTAAAATCTGTTATATCCTAAAGAAAGTGTTTCCTGCTCATCTTTGTTTCCCTAAGATCTGTCAGGGTTCCTGGTATACAGTGAGTCCTCAAAGAATGCTCATGAAATCCATGTAATAGATGTATTAATAAATGAAGACGTGAGGCACTCTAAGAGTTTGTGTGTCGACTTGACTGCAACTTGGTGATGGCACTTATCAGGATGTGATGCTCCTTTGTGCCTGTGACCTGTTCTTTGCCCGTTAAAGACCGTGTTACTGCCATTGCTAGAAGCTTACCACGTGCCAGCACCGTTTATTGGCACTTTCTCTTTAATGGTTCCTACCACCCTCTGACATAGGTTTGATCATAAGCCTCCTCTTCCAGAAGAGGAGCGGGGGAACAGAGGCTTGCTCAGCTGGGGAGGGGTGGCGACAGAACCAGCACCCACACCCCGTCTGGCTCCAGAGCCCAGATAACTCACCACTGCCCTCTGTTGCCTTGCATCCTGCTGATTTGCACAAGCTCCAGGTTTCTACTGATACTAAGGATTTAAACAAAGAAAGACTTTGCCCCAGATTTAGGTCAGTTTGTACATTTGTTTGGTTCTCTCCCGACTGCCTTCGAAGCTACAGCTGATGGGCCATGGCACTTCCTTCTTCCCTCTGGCTGCCGAGCCCAGCGAGTTGTGCATGTGAGAGAAACAAGGTCAACTGTCACGTTAGGACACTTTTACTGTGTCAGTGTTACTGAGACATCACCATTGAGCTGTTCCAGGCAAGGTGCATCACAACCAACTTGCTCAGTCACTTTCTACTCCCCCGAGATAGACCCAGCCTCCCCAAACTGTGGTTCCTTTGTTGTCTAACTTAGAATAAAACTTGTTTTTCTCACCCAAATGACATGATAACCCAAAGGGAGGCACAGGAATTCACATCAATAATGCAGTATGATGTAGTCTCTGGGACATAGTGTATGAGGCGGTACGCAGGGAGGAAAGATCCCTCCTCAGTCCAGAAAGAATTGGGATTTCTTCCTGGTCCTTGAAAGAAATGTTTGGCTTCTTCAGAACCTGGCTAATTTAATAGCGATCTGTTCCCTTCAGCTGCGTGGGTGCAGAAACAGGGCTGTTTTCCCAACACTCTCATCCCCACTTCCCAGCACCAAAGCCTCACACACTGTAGAAAGTCAATAAATACCTGCTGGATGGATTAGTAAATGATAGGGAAGTCACAACCAAAGGGATACATTGTGTGTTAGGTCATAGGTATTTTTAACTCCATTCTACTGCTGGAAAGTCTAGACTCAGAGAGGTTGTAATTGGTCTAAGTAGTTCATCTAGTCAGGAATAGCGAGCTGAACATAGAATTTCTGTAAAATCTGTGACTATTTTTTTTAAGGGTTTTATCTTCCTAATTTGGAAAGAAATGCCAGAACAAAATAAATGTTCCAACTGTTTTGGAATCCAGTGGTGATGTCTTATGGTCTTGATTTTCCTACGTGAATTAAAAGTCCATTGAATCTGTTGCGAGCTCTCTAGTGAGGAGCCACCGCGAGGATCTGCAAACCATTTGTGCGATGCTCTGCAACACATGCACGCACATAAAGAACACTACGCACCTTTAGACGGACCCAGAATTCCTGCTTCTGCAACCAGCCTTCTTCAGTACATTGGAAATGTCAAGAGAAGCGATAGAATTAAGTGGCTGCTCTTCTCGCATTCATTAGGAGGTAGATATTCTAGCTTGGTATCAGTAGCATAGTAGACACTCAATTAATGGTTGATGAGTAGAAGCATAACAGGCTGACTTAATTAAGTAATTAATTTAATAATGAACTCCTAAAAATACTTGAAAATGATCATTTAAGGGGAAAAACTATCTTTAGCAGGATTGAACACATAAGGGGACCTTTACAACGTCGTTGATCCTAAACTCACACAAAATTGTGATATTAATTCTTATTTTTAAATGATGAAGAAGTCAAAACTCTAACACAAACATGCAAATATATTTTTATTAAATAAGGGAGAAAAGTTTTGTAGGATGATTTTTTGTTTTGTTTCGTTTTAGAAAATTTATGCAGAAATAGAGATACATGATTAGAAAAAGAAGAAAATAACAATCCCTTGAGATTATTTTATAAGATTCTTATTTTGTTCACCCCATGGCAGAGTAATCACAAGATTATTCTATTAATAACATAACTATAAACATAAAATAGCTTTAAACAAAAATGGCAGTCTGTATTCATCCTTATTAGTATTTATTTATTCATTTTAAGAGAGGGGGTGGAGAGGGGTGAGGGAGAGAGAGAGAGAGACTCTGAAACAGACTCCCTGCTGAGTGTGGAGCCTAACTCAGGGCTCAATCTTATGACCCTGGGATCACAACTGGAGCCGAAACCAAGAGTCGGACACTCAACCCACTGAGCCACCCAGTGGCCCCCCAACATTATTTTTTATGTAGCTTATTCCATGAGTATGATCTATATTCCTGAACTGTGGGCTGTCACGTATTGTAAGCTAGGTTTCTATATTCTAACACTGTCTTTGATTTCGCCTCATATTTCTATTAAGAAGATTGAAAATAATCCGTCATGGTGGAATATGACCAAGCTTGAATATGTCAAAGATCTGAATAAAATATGTATCACAAATCAATAACTTCTGTAGACACATAGTCAGTATGCTGTTTACCTTGATTAAGAACCAGTGCTTTCACTTTATTAGTAAAGTAAAGTAAAATTAGTAAAGTAAAGTAAGAGCGGGAAATTATTCATCCTAAATTACTTGTGCTTATAGTAAAGTACATTCTCGGTATTCATTTAATGTTCATTAAATGAAGCAAATATAAGATGTAAGAAACCTCTTTTTAATGTAAGAAGTAATAAAGGTATAGCCTGCAATGTTCCATTCCATAAAATCTAAACATTAATTTTTAACTGGAAACAATCATAAATGGCAGAGAGTTTGCATATAATTTTCAAATACTGCATTTTTATTTTTTTTAAGATTTTATTTTAAATCTTGACACAGAGAGAGAGAGAGATCGCAAGGAGGCAGAGAGGCAGGCAGAGAGAGAGAGGGAAGCAGGCTCCTCACTGAGCAGAGAGCCCGATGCAGGACTAGATCCCAAGACCCTGAGATCATGACCCAAGCTGAAGGCAGAGGCTTAACCCACTGAGCCACCCAGGCCCCCAAATACTGCATTTTTAAGAAGTGTGTTTCATAGAACGCTGCTTTCAGGGGTTGTTAACTGGAGGTTCTCTTACATAGGACCCAAGCTTTTCAGAGTTTTTATTTTGATGTGTTAGTATTCAACACTCTGACCCAAGAAGAGATCTAATTACTGTTTCCTACCATCATTTCAGTGCAGAGTTTCTTTTTTTTATTCAATATATTTTAGGAAAGGTCACTGTGAATGATGCTGTGGATTTCAGGTTAGTTAACTTATCCTTTGCTGTTATATTTACTTCTTTGTTAATAAGAAGTTGGTTTTTTTTCCACATAATATTTCATATAATTCCACAAATGCCTCACAGAACTTATATTTCAGGTTGATTATGTATATACATGTATATATTTTATGTCTCTATATTTAGGGAGATAGATAATAGGTAGATATGATGGTTTCAAATCTATTTGCTAGTCATTAAGTGTTATATATTGATTGCTATCATAACTTATATACCTAACATCTATTTATATGTTCAATTGCAAAACATTTTAAAAATCAAAATTCAAATGCGTATCATATACTAATAAATACTTTATAATAAATATAATCTCAAACCAGTCTAGAAATTTGGGATTGGGAAACATCCAAAAAGTAAAGTTAACATTTGTATTGGCTTTATAATTTGCTTAGATTTTTTTTTAGCTTTAATCACTAACAGTACAAATCTAAACTGTAAGATAAAATATTGTGTTTTTTATAAGTACATTTTCTTTCTTTTAATGATTTATTTATTTATTGGAAAGACAGAGAGAGAAAATGAGCAGGGAGGGACAGAGGCAGAGGGGGACGCTCAGGCAGACTCTCCACTGAGCTCAGAGCCCGAGGCAGAGATCCATCTCATGACCCTGAGATCAGGACCTGGGATGAAACCAAGAGTTAGACTTTCAACAGACTGCACCTATAAGGTGCCCCTATAAGTACATTTTCAACTGAAATTACTTTATGCCCCTTTTGGGGGGAAGAACGTAGGTGAAGAGAGTTTATGTACTGTGTTAAATGCAGGTTCCCTTCTATCTCAGGAGCAAGAAGATAAATGACTGCAAGGACCTTGAAAGGTCAAGGAAAATTTAGGCCAAAACCAAGAACCGAACAAAAGAATTGCCAGAAGCAAAGAAGACACAATGAAAAGGAAATTCTTTAAAAAGGGAAGGGAGAAATACTAAAAGGGTGGCAACAACCCCAGGAAAATATGCTTTAACCAAATGGGGAGGGGGTTTGGGAGAAGGAGGTGGGATAATGGACATTGGGGAGGGTATGTGCTTTGGTGAGTGCTGTGAAGTGTGTAAACCTGGTGATTCACAGACCTGTACCCCTGGGGATAAAAATATATGTTTATAAAAAATAAAAAATTAAAAAAAAAAAAGGGAAGGGAAAAAAATGACAGTTTAGGTCATTGAAGATTTAAATGACTCCTCAAAGTCAGAGAACAGAGCAGTCTGAAGACCTCTCACAGGAGTCCTACTGAGACAGTAGTCCTAGTGAGGCCACTACCATACCTTCCTAATATGCTCAGACAGGCTACTGGTAAACCCTGGTATTTTTGAGAAAAATAATTGGATAATTGCTGGAAAACAATTAGGCACACTCACTGGGTAAGAGATTCTGTGAGACCATGGTAAGTCTTACCTGTAATACCATGGTAACTCTATTTCAGAAATTAAAGCCCAGTTATAAATAATTACGAAAAAATATCTTTAAGTGTAGAGCTTTTCTTGATTAGTGAACTAGAATTACGATTCTTTAGATCTGTGGATAATTTACTGTGCATGAATAATGTTAAACGACTCTCTGACCTTTAAAGCTTTAGGTCTACAAGGGCCGTAGCACATATATGGTCGACCTTGGCTCTCACGGATACTTACAATGTAAGACTTGGATGGGTCATGAGATTTCAGACCGTGGCCCTGAATTTCAGGTAGCTCCCAACAACAGAAATAATCAAGAGACTGTCTTGGATAACTCTGACATCTGTTGGAAATTATCATAATTACAAGACAAACTAAAGTAGACTTTGAATTTTAGATATTTGGAGGATCTACACTGATTTTTTTCTTTTGATGAAATTTTTGAAGTAGTGACCACAGCCCACAGACCACAGATCCTTTAGGCTCAGGATCAAGACATGGTTGTATCCACACGCAGCCCTGATCTAAGGGGGACTGACCAGTTTAATTAAGGTTAATTGAACAGTTCTTTAAACAAGCACTCTACTTCTGAACTCTGGAGAATTTCTGCATCTGCCAATAAGTTAGTCTTGTTTCAATTTTATTGGTGTGTGAATTTTAAGAATTGATCCTCTTATGTCCAAAAAAGATTAGATTTCATTTTCTTCTACTTGTTCACTAGGTGTTAAAGATAGAAGAGACCCTATTCCAAGGATAGTTCAAATTGTCCAACTCTGTTTTTAATAAATGTTTTCCGGAGATCTGTCTTAGTAGAAAGAAATAAGTCTCAGTGATTCTGTTTGTATCCTGAGTGTTTTTGAAATTACCGTATAGTATTACTTATTGTGCTCCTTCATGTTAAGGTATTTTCGTAGGATAGCCCTACTCCTGCAAAAGAGTTCCAGTCATAGAGAGGTATGTTCATTTTCACTTTGCAGAAGAAAAGCCGAGAATCAGCATAGTTGAATGACTTGCCACCAAGTGTACAGTATTTAGCACGTCAGGGTCAAAATTTAGAAATTAACCATAATTCATGTATTGAGGACTCGCGATAGGCCAGACACTGTTCAAGGCACTGCAGATGTAATGTCCAATTTTACTGGAATGAATCCTAGAAGGCAGTTTCGTGGACTTCATTTCCAGTTATGGCAACAGAGGTCCAAGCCGTGCACTGACTTGTGCAAGGACACAAGACTCAAGTGATTTTCTAAGATTCGCGTTGGAGTCAGTTCTACTCCTGGCTGCCCCTGCTCTCCGTAGGTCCCTAGGAGTATACCCTGGAATGACCGCCTAGTGACAACTCCTCAGGGTCCTTGCTTTCTCAATCTCTCTTTCTTTATAAAGATTTCCCATTTTTTAAATGGATCTCTTCTTACATAGAAAACATGGAAAGAGAAAAATCACTCTGTAAAATCACTCTGTAAAAATCACTCTGTAAAGATTTAGCAGTGTCTTAAGGTATGTTCTAGAGCAGGGTAAGGTAACAAATGGAGAAAATGTCTATTATAAAAGGCATTATGAGGAGACACGTATAAATACACCCCCCCCACAGCTGGTCCTCAAACAATTGGGGGGTTAGGGATGTCAACCCCCAAAGTAGTTGAAAATCTGCATGTAAATGTGCTTCCCTGTAAACTTCACTACTAACAGCCTGCTGTTGACAGGGAGCCTTACCGATAACATGAACATTGATTAACACGTATTTTGTATGTTATAGGCACTATAAACTCTTTCTTAAGATAAACTAAGATAGGGGAAAGAGTGTTATTGAGAAAAATCATAAGGAAGGGAAAATACATTTACAGTGCTGTACTGTCAGAAAATCCACATGTAGATGTGGACCCCATGGTGTTCAGGAGTCCACTGTATACACACACATATACAACGGCATCCATATAATTCTTACACTATTACATGAAAGCATGTGATCGTTCATATACTGTCCCTAAATTTAAGGTACAAATGTGACTCTCGGCTTCTTCTCAGAAGGAGTGTCCTTGTTCCCTAAATTGAAATCTAGATATGTGACCATAGAATATTCCGGTGAGGACTACAAAACTTCTAAACCATTGTAGAGCATTTCAGGACTCTAGAATGGCATTTAATAACCAGGTATTGCGACAGAACACTAATGCAGGGCTTGAGTCTGCCTCTGCAGCCCATCCACACTTGGACATAGAGCAGGGACTCTTGACTTCATTTGTCTCACGTCGGAGGCACGTAGCCGGAAGCCCCATACCTTTTATGCACCCAGTCACAAAGCACAGAGTGACTTTAACTTATGAAAAGCTGCCTTAGAAAGCTATGCGGTTTGCATTTCCATGTGGTTGATTTTTTCTGTTTTTATGCACATGTGCCATTTATTTTGTTTTTATGTGAGAGAAGCACACTAGGGGGTATTTCTGCGTCATTTTCTGTACCTGTGTCTCTCTTTATGGTTGCTCCTATCCTATTGCATTTTCGCTCTGACTCTCTTATATGTTTTTGCTCCCACCACCCCAATTTCTAATTCTTTCTGTTGTCCGTTGCCTGCTTCCTTTGGCCATAATATAAAACAAAACTGTAAAAGATAACTCTGAGATGCTTTTGAGCCCTTCCTGTGATTATGACAGCAAAAATTAATTTGCTGTTATTTCTGTAGCTTTTTGTTGATGCTTTTTATGGATCAGATGCTCATTAAAACAAAGAATGGGACAGAAGTGCACATTGTGTGCCTTTCCGTGACTGTTTTGAACTGAATCCACGAAATCAATATATGACCATCGGCAGTTTAGAAGTTGGATTCCATCAGTTTATTTTAATGGAGTTTGCCTTGTGTTTTAAATTGGATCAGTGTTCTTCTTTATTGCTCTAACACAAAGTGTCAGTATGTTTGTAATAGGAGATTTTTCTTAAGTTTTACACGTACAGATGTAAATCTTCTCATAGGCTGATCACAACTCTGAAAATAGTCTGTGTGACCCGTAATCCATCGGCTTAAGTCTTACACATACTATTAACCCAGCCAATGTTTGAGACAATGAATTGATTACAGATTTCAGTATGTACTTCTCCTGTCACTGTTAATGCTAACAGATCTGCATTTTGATCTGTTTTGTAGTGCAGTTTCAGTGGAAAGAAAATTAATTTTTAGTGGCCTAACCCTACATTTTCTTTACATCTGATTTTCACTTATTTTAAAAAAGATAATGTTTGGAGGAGTACATTGTGATGAACAACTTAGTCTTCTGCAAAGCAGCACTTCTGACCCATCTGCTAAGCTATTGTTTTGCGTTGGTTTGGTGTTGACCAGGAAAGGTGTCTGTTTTGTTGACTTGATTGGTAGGGATGATACAGAGTCATCTGAGTGACACTGACCAAGGCTCTCTGGTGGTCGTTGCCCATAGTCCCCTCCTGGTGGAAAGGGTGCAAAAAAAAGCTCATGGTAGCTACACTTTTATGTACAATTACATCCACTGCACTTTGTAACCGAAGATGAAGGATCATCAGGACACGCGACTACTGGTGGCCTCTGATGGAGCTGTTATGGATGGTGGTTCTCTTCTTTATGTTTTTTATTTTTGCAGTGAACAAAGAGAAAAACCAGCTAATATATAGCTATTTTTAAAAAGAGGCTAATGTGACCTAGATAAAGAGGAATTTAAAACAGCTAGTTGATTAGACCCTAAAGGATGTGATTTGTCATAGACATAATATGTTCCTCAAATATTTATAAAGGCTTAATAATAGGTGTGCTCTAAATATTTCATTCCCTTCAAGCCCCCCAAATCTAGGTAATAGTCATTAGTTTAAATATTTATTAATTTAGTAGGCATAAGTAAACTAAGACAGTATTTCACCACTATTCAGTGAGACCAGGTTTTATAAGTGAGGCAAGCAAAGCATCTATTTTCATTTATTATGAATATGAATAGTCAGGAATTCTATTTACCGAATGGTCTCATGAGAGACCATTCAATTTCACTTTTAAATCTGTCCTCATTTTTAAGCCTATTTTCATTTTAAAATCTGTCCTTAAGTAGTGTAACCATTTGTATGTGTACATATGGTCAGAAGCATACACGTTTATATACATACACACACGTAACTGGAACTAATAGGTAAATACTATGTAAATAGGCTTGCAAGCTTCTGTGCTAAGTTCTAGGAACGGATCAAGATAAGACGGCGCTTCTGTACACCATGAACCCATAGCAAGCTGTCCTCTTCCAACCACGTCAACCAGATCCTCACCTTGCAATTTTGTTGTTAGAGAAATAAATATTTTAGGGAGAAATTTAGAAACCCTGTTGAACTGTATTTATTCAGCACACATTCTGATGATACCCAGCATTTTGTAAATGGGCATTTGTGGCTTGTGGAATATTTATGGTGCAGCAAAAATCCATAAATTGCGATTAACCCAACAACGCTGGAAAATGCAGTAAGTGGTGATTTCACTATCCGGCTGAGTGCCTTGCATGTGTGGTGGTGGGGTGCCTGTGGGAGTCTAGTCCTAACTCCATATTTTCTTTCCATGAGGTGGTAAGTCTCATTTGGTAAAGTGACAAATATATATGGTAGATGTCTCTTTCAGTGGGCGAGGGACAGCTCTTGATTTAGAGAGCACTTACTAAGGACAGTAATTTGCACTCACTCGAAAAGCAGGGGCTAGATGTCTTCCATGTACAAGCTGCTCCCAGGCTGTGAGATAAATCATTTATAATCTGTACTGGTTCTTTCAGTTCAATGGCTGGGAAATTACTAATCAAACATAGCCCTTGAAAGGGCTTGACTTGATATCATATAGTGGACCTTAGCACAGACAATGTTTTGCTGGAAAAATTGTAAACTCCACTAAAATATGTGCCAAGTCTGTTCCTGGTTGTTTTGCACTATTTCCACTGATTTTACTGATCTTGGTCATCTGATGAGTATTTTTGGAAGGGAAGAGACTTCTCAGTATGAGCTGTTAAGCTTTACATGTTTGACAACACAGAATGGCCATTTTGACATAATCACAGTAATTTCTGGGTGGTGGTTTTAAGAAGTCAGACGTACTTGGTTTTCCCTTTCTTGATTTTTCTTCTACTACTGTCACTTAGATAAGACAGTCCCTTCATTAGAGTACTTTATCACATATTGATGTCAAAGTCTCTGTCTCTCTCTTTTGCTCTCTATATGCATAGATAAAATATGGTTATGGATATGTAGTTATAGATACAGAGACACAGTTATAGATGTTTATAGATATTGTGTGTATGTGTGTGTGTGTGTGTACCTGTACATATACAATAAATCTTGACCTAGTGGTGTTTTAATATCTAGCGGTTTCCTCTCCTAATATGCTCATAATATTCCCACTGTGACTGAAAGAAGGGGAACAGGAAACAAAGAGGTCACCACAGTGGGGACAATTCCTTGATGTTATGGTACCTCACTGTATGCTGCCTGGCAAGCTTTCCTGGAGGTCATGGAACAGAAGGGGTCAAAGGCCAAACCAAGAAGATCGGATTGCTGAGACTGTCACATCAATGGAAACATGCAGTGCAGAGTAGGAGGAAGAAAGTGGTTGGTAACACACTTAGGAAGGGGTTCCAGAGGGGGGGACAAGTAATCAAGTAAGGTGGACCTCTTGGCCTTTGGTGGAAAACTTGTCCAGGTGGCTAGATACCTGCTAGTCCAGTGTTTATATACTTTTGTGTAATACCATTTATTAATGCAGTGAGGCAAAGTGGTAGGGATTGTACTAGTAGAATGTGTGTATTATATTTCTGTGTATAACTACAAGTACACAAGTTAATGACAGAAATCATTCTGTATCTCCCCGTTTTCTGGTAATAGCTATTTGCTGCTTTTCTTATTCATGTTGTGTGTTTCAGACATGCAGAAATAGGCCTCCGAGCCTTCAGAAATAGTTCTGAAGGAAACTTAAAATGGAAACAATCTCATCTACTGTTTTTCTCTGCAGTGAACCAGGAAGGCCGGCCATTTTTTTTTTTTTTTTAAAATTTCAGTATGGAAAACTTTAGTATAGGATCCCAGATGTTCTGAAAGTACATAATTTGACAACTAGTGATTTAGTCTGAAGAAAATAATAATAGGACAACTAAATAACTATTTTAAGGCTGTAAGTGGACATTATATGGAGGATGGCATCTAGTGATACTTAATTTACTGGAGTCGCTATTTTTACCCCTCGAGGTCTGACTGGTGACTAATTCTTGCGGGGAGGAGGAAGAGGCTTAAGGGCACTTTAACTGGACATTTCTTATTTGTGTAGATATTGATTTTCTCATTTTTATCATTTCCCTTGTATTATGTTTAGTAGATTTATAAAATATATAAAAAGCTTTCAAATGATTTGTTGGATGTCAGATAATTGATTCTTTTTTGTTTGTTTAGGTTAAAATTTGACACCTATTAATTTAAAAAAATTATCAAATAGATATGCTTCTTCTTATTCTTTTCAACATCCTTTGAGGCTGATGTCTGGAGGTTGGAAATGCTATAATTATTTTGCTTGTCTCAGTTCTCTCTCTCCAAACCTCATAATCAATCAGTTCTCTTCACCACACAGATAAAATCCAATTCCCTAAGGAGCTATATGACTTTCTATTTTATTATTTTATTTTTAACTGTGGTTAAAAAAAGCCCCACATAACCTAAAATTTACCTTCCTAGCCATTTTAATTGTACAGTTCTGTATTGACAAGGATATTCACATTGTTGTGTAAATTGTCTCTAAAACTTCTTCAAAAGTCGATTGGGGTGGGACAAACCATAAGAGACTCTTAATCTCATGAAACAAACTGAGGGTTGCTGGGGGTGGAGGGAGTAGGGAGAGGGGGGCTGGGTTATGAACATTGGGGAGGGTATGTGCTATGGTGAGTGCTGTGAAGTGTGTAAGCCTGACAATTCACAGACCTGTAACCCTGTGGCTAATAATACATTGTATGTTAATAAAAATAACTTAAAAAAAAAAAACCCACCACCACCACCACCAACAACAACAACAAAAAAACAAAACCTGCCTTTCCAAAGCAGGTAGACAACTGTCCATTCACTCTTTCCACAGCCCCCCGATAGCCACCGCTTTGTGAGACTTTCTTCATCCGACTCCTGTTTCTGCTTTCTGGATTTTCTTCTCTAAGTCATCTCAAAACCTGCTGTTCAGGCACACAAACTTTCATTTCCCATTCAGGCTCTAATTTTAAGACCTTCATCCACATTGTTTTTCCACCTCTTGTACGGTTAACTTCTGACTCAACTTTCAGACATAGACTTACAAGACTGTCCTAGAGTGGGAGATATACACCTACTATGTGCTCCTGTATGCACCCTTCATTTCCACCTCTCGCAACAATTAGCTTAAAACATCTTTTTTTTTTTTTTTTGATAAAACGTGAGTCCTTCAAAGGTAAAACCGATAGCTACATAAAGAAGAACATCTGGTCCAGCCCATCATTTTATTCTTGGCACCGTAACATGCACTAAATAAATAATTGTTGACTGGATAAGTGGGTCAGTGCTCAAAATGCCTAATTTGAATATTTTCTGTCACCTGTTGACTATGTGCCTTTGGGTACATAAAGATAACGATGATGATGATTCTAATATTAATTACAACACTAATGACAGTAGCAGCAAACAGCCATTGCTGTCACTTACACAGCACTTACTATGTACGAGGCACTTTTAAAACTTTTACATGTATTAACTCATTTACTCTTCATAATAACCCTGTTCATGAGGTACTGTGATTATGTCCATTGTCAGATGAGTAGAGAGGACAGGAATGCAGAGTGATTTATTCAAGGTCACTTAGCTCAAAAGAACAGAACAGTTCCTGGAATCAGACACTTTGAATCTGAACTCATGTTCAGAAATATCACTGCTTTATGTGTTGGACCTTCATTTCTTTATTTACAATAAGGGTTATTGTAACTATTTTAAATATGGGTGATGGCCATAATATTGCAATCCCCATGTCACAAAGGATCCCCAGTGACTTACTGAGGATGAGTCGTTAGGGTACAAAGAAGCACTAGAGATTGTTATGTCAAAATGTAATTCATCCTCAAACTGGGACATTTTTGAGAATGGAAGAGGACCCTTAATGATTAAGTTAGGAGAACAGACATAACCTGGGTCTGCCTGGGGTCTGGGAGGAGGTCTGGGACCCCTTTTTCTGCTCCCCAGATTCTCCCTTCCCTTGCTCACCTTTCCCTCGCACAACAGGCATCACCTTAACTTAAAATATTCTTCTTCCTTGATTCTGAGAACGAGTTCTTCTTAGGGTGTCCGTCGTTCCACTTGCTGTGCATACAACATTGCTCATTGTGAAAATCAAATGTTATCTATTTGAAAAGAATGAGAGATTTACCTTGATGCCATGACTGCACATACGTGTGTGTGTGTGTTTGAGATCAAGGCTGAGAGGCCGGCCTACTTGGCTTGGTTTGCGTCCGCGGTGGAGCTTCCTTTTGCTCTCTTTAACCTCCTTTCCTCAACTATGTTCAGTCGGGTGCTAGTTTCCTTTTTTTGCTGTAACAAAGGGCCTTATATCAGATGTCTCAAAAGAACAGACACTTATTGTCTTACAATTCTGAATGCCAGAAGTCCAAAATCAAGCTGTTCGCAGGGTTTGGTGTTTTCACAGGCTTTCGAGGGAGAATCCGCTCAGTCTCTGTCTCCAACTTCCGGTCAGCCCCACTCTTACCTTGCCTTGCAGATAAGACACGTCACTTCTGTCCTCTGTCTTCACATGTCATCTCCTGTGTGTCTGTCCTTCCGGTGGGCCTCTATAGCCATACTGAGTTAGGGACCCACCCTACTCCAGTATGACCTCCTCTCCACATGACGTTTACAGTGACCTTACTCCCAAATCAGGTCACAATCTGAAGGTCTAGGGGTTAGAAATTCAACTTTTTTTGGCAGGAGGAAATTCCACTCATAACAATTAGTAAGAACAACCTAACCAAATTGTATATGGAATAATTTGCTAGTGTTGCAGTCTGTATCAGTCTCTCTTTTGTGATAATTTGTGTCTTTGGAAAGCAAGAAAATATAAGAACTAGCTGTGTCTGCTGAAGATATGACCATACAGTGACCCTCCCTGTTCATTTCCTGGAAGATGGTCACAGGATGCAATTTTGTAGACAGGAATTATAAACAGAGTTACTACAAAATTAGCATTTTGCTTAAACTATTTTCTTCACCTGCTGTGTTTAAAACATATGAAAATTATTTTCCTTTTAAAATTAACAAATTATATTAGTGTTCTTATTAATAAATATTTATTTATATGTCTTAGTCATGAATAGTTGCTGATTGGAATGGGAAATAGTTTGGTATTTTAATAGAATTACAGATTATTATAAGATAGATAGTTCACTCTCCAGAATGTTGAGAATGACAAAGAAGTTATGGCTTTGCATAAGCTACAGAGTGGCATCTGGACAGCTTCCACATTCCCTGCAGGACACAGCTGGGGGAAAGAGGCAATAGGGCCAAGCAGAAGGCACTCTGGGAAGAGTGACAGATCCTCTGGGAAGAGATCGGCAATCCCAAGCAATGAAGTCTCAAAGAGAGGGGCAAAATTTAATGCCATTGAAGGTATAACTCCTTGAGGCACCAAACGGAGAGGGTCATGGAGGTGCTGAGCAGGAAGGACAGAGCAAGCACAGGTAGAGCGCTGGCTGATGGCTTCTGTGAATGTGGAAAGGCTGGGGTTAGTGCCTGGTGTGGCATGCAGTCCCCAGGACTAGTTCAAATATCTGTCTGGACTCAGGAGAACCAGGTTCATGTGAAGACACCAGAAGCTCAAGTTGCCCTGTTTCCTCTCCCCACTTCTACCAGGATAAAGGAGCATCCTTAAAAGACTGTGGCACCTAAGTGTCCTGACCTTACAGCTTGCTACTTATTCTGAACCCACGGACTCTTTGGCATAAGACACAAGCGTCTGTCATGGCTCTGCTCGGAGACCTCCATGGTTCCCCACCAGGCAACTGACATGGTTCCTCTCCATCATCTTCATCCTTTCTCAGACTAGAGAGTGTGTATGTACA
This sequence comes from Mustela nigripes, assembly GCF_022355385.1. NCBI lineage: Eukaryota > Metazoa > Chordata > Mammalia > Carnivora > Mustelidae > Mustela > Mustela nigripes. The sequence goes on along the minus strand of NC_081571.1, from coordinate 80,681,712 downwards.
CTTCACTATGTATTGGCCTACGTTTTTCAAAATGATTTAAAGAGATACTTGGGGAGTAATGCTAGGTACAACGGTTTGTACCCGCAAGAACTCCTTACTATCTCTCAGACAATATTCAGAGTTTCTCAGAGTTCCGGCCTGCATCTTTACAGACCTCCTACTCTCCCTACTGTCAAATAGACTCTCAGTAGTATCTACTGGGGTAGTGAAATCAGAGCGTGAGGCTGCCATAGCGTTGCTCTTCGTCTCCTCCAGATTGCTGTTTCTCCTGAATGAAGGCTCATGTGATGGTGATGTCCATTCTCTCCACCAGCCGCTGACCCTTTTGTCACTGCGACAACCTCCATGGAACGTCTTCTTTCCCTGTTGCTGACACAGACACACTCATACATTATCATGCAGACTTGCGGCATTTCTGTCTTCCTGCGTTTATCTGGAAGGGCTGCACCTCGGTTCATGGGGCCTCATCACGACTCTGCTCCGTGTTCAAAGGCACGGACGGACTGCATCCGGCGTCTCCTCCAAGCTTGCATCAAGGGAGAAGATTGGTAAACCCACAGAATTCAGGTCAAGAGACCAAGAGAAAGGACTTGAGAAGCCTATTTACCTCAATCATGGAGTTTTCCTGAAAGCGGCTGCTCACGCAAGTTACGCAGTGTGTAGGGCAAGGCTTTTGTGTGCATGTGTCTTCAGTGCAGAGTCACGTTTGCACCTGACGTTTTCCTCTACAAAGTAACTTCGAATGAACATTTATCATGAGGGACAGCTGGAAGTGAGGACACACATGGCAGTTTGTAGCACATTTTGAATGTGCCCCTGGCTTCTGTCCTTGTGGACTGTGCACAAAGGGAAAGCGCAGATATCTCTGAGGCTAATTGTTGCTTTCACAGCTCACTCACCCCCTTCCCTTGCGCCCTGTAGGATTGTCTCTGACATATGACGTTTTTGTGAAAATTGATATCCATGGTTTATGGCCCACAAGGAGTAATTTAAATGATGACAGATCCCTGGAGGTGTGCTTTTAGTTAAGCAGCCACGTTTTAAGATGACAGTTGTGAAGGTACAAATACTCTGGCCTTCCCGGTCTCCCACTTCCCTTACATTAAAATGTGGTGTCCCATCATGATTTATCTACTTCCGCTTTATATGAATTCTTGTATTTATGCTTTCTATGCATTGACATTAAACAAGTTTAATATTTGGTTGTGATCAACTCGAGTGCAAGTCTACACTCTGCACCTTTGCTCCTCAAAGTGCAGTCCCTGGGCCAGCCATGTTGCATCACGGGAGAAGATTGGTAAACCCGCAGAATTCAGGTCAAGAGACCAAGAGAAAGGACTTGAGAAACCTATTTACCTCAATCATGGAGTTTTCCTGAAAGGGGCTGCTCACGCAAGTTATGCAGTCCTGGAACCTCCAAGACGATCTAGCTAAAAGCAGCCCCAGGAGTTCTAAAGAGTTCCTTCAACAGCTGCTGGAAGAGGTGAGACAGTATTGCCCCAGAACCATAGCTCTGTCTACACACCAAGATCCTGAGGATTAAAGAAAACAAAAATTCTGTATCGGGTTTTGTCAGTGGAAAAGGACAGCTAACCATTCTCCCAGCTCCCCAGTCAGCCTCTCACCCAGTACCGCTAAGTGCTGGCTGACCAGATATGTCTGCGACATCAGATGTGTCCGTGGTAGCTGATGTCGCCTGCAATGCTGGTGTTCTCCAGGCAGAGAAAAGCACCATGTGCCAAAAGATCAGTTAGTACGGATGGCCACGAAATGCATTGAGGACAACTCCAATTTACTCTCACACTCTTCCAATATTACTAAATTTAGAATAAAAGAAAACATCCAAAGGATGAAACAGAATCTGACCAGAAGCCAAACCAACCCCACGGAATCTAAGGGAGAACACTAGAGAAGAACTGACCCTCAGGCAGGTCAGAAGCATCCAGGTCCCTTTCCTCAAATTTTATTGCCAAGATACCACGTTTCAAGGAAACCCAGGTATCTGATGGAAGACATGTCCAGTACAGAGGTTCATGTGGAGATGAAGGAAGCAGCCTACAAATTAAAAATTGTGGCTGGTCGGAATGAGAAACCTTTGGAAAGTGAAATAGAAGTTAAATCACCTGGTAGTAATTCAGCTTGTCCCTGTGACCTTAGTGTTTCTGAGGATGATTTATTGATCGAGGTCTCTGAGGAGTACAGATTACATCTGAATCTTCCAGAATCTGTGCATACTGAAATGACTACAGCAAAATTTATCAAAGAGAACGCTACATTAATCATCCCAATGTTCCTGGTGGAAGTCAAGAGCATCGTCTGCTTTGGGTTTTCCGTGCTAACGGCGTGTGAATTACAGGACCTTCGTGAAGGGTGAAGAGACAGTGGTTTATCTTAAACACTAGTTTTGTGATTTTTCACCAAATGACATTTTTCTTTTTCACCAAATTGTTCTTTTTCACCAAATGATGTTTTCTTATCAACTGTTTTTTTTTTTTTTTTTTTAAGTCACTCTTTCTCCTTCTCAAACTTGGAATGAAACAGAAACTGCTAAAAACTGTATTGCCATGATACACTTGTTTGGAAGGTATTTCTAAAGGTCTTAAGGTAACGAATATAATTTGGGAAATTCTGCTTGTTTCCAGGAAACATGGGAGAATTCTCGGCTTACTCGTCAAAAATAAAACGTTTTTGTCTATAAAATTTTTACATCAGGGAGATGAAAATAAAAATTTTTATTTTTTTTTTTTATTTTTTTTTATTTTTTTATTTTTTTTTTTTTAAAGATTTTATTTATTTGTCAGAGAGAGGGAAAGAGAGCGAGCACAGGCAGACAGAATGGCAGGCAGAGGCAGAGGGAGAAGCAGGCTCCCTGCCGAGCAAGGAGCCCGATGTGGGACTCGATCCCAGGACGCTGGGATCATGACCTGAGCCGAAGGCAGCTGCTTAACCAACTGAGCCACCCAGGCGTCCCGAAAATAAAAATTTTTAAAAAGCAGAGTTCAGGTGCAGCCCTGAGCTACTACATCAAAGTTGCAATTCATAAGAAGTTTTATCTTGATGTTTTCTGTGCACATTAAAGTTTGAGCACTGTTCTATATTTCTATGGAATGTACTCTTGTTTGCTGTGAGTTAGTGTTTGGTTTTTGAAACATTGACATTGTTTTTGGGAATGTAGAGCCCGCAGAAAAATAACTTAATATTTTATACTCACATGCACACACACATATACACACAGATAATCTTCTAGCTTCCATCCAGCAGATACAGTTTTACTTTGGGGTTACACAGATGAAATATTATAAGGAAACACTAGACACAATGTCTTTGGTTACCTGAAAAGCAAGATTTCATTAGACACTCTGTGTTTAATAGGACTAAATAGTATTGAAATAAGTTCTTTTTTTCCTCAGTAGTGACCCATTTTCCCTTATTTGTCACATCTATATTTTATGTAGAAATCTATAGTTTTGTTATACTATTATATATAAGTAAAAATTGTGGCCGGGTGAATTTGCTGGGTCTGATTTTTATTGCTCCTTGAGTAAGGAGTGATTGTCCTACACATGCTTTTATTTTCTGATGAATGCTACCAGCTGCAACTTTGGTTTAGTCTTAAGTCTGCAGTAGACTGTAACTTTTCCCTACATGTTTATTACATACATGTGCAAACATACCTGCACTCAGGCATACTTGGAATTAATTTTGAGCAGCTTTAATAATTTTGTCTGTCAACCTAAGTTCATTATAGGAGCTGTAGAAATTACAGAGATTGGCAGAGAACAGTTCCTACCGTCTGGGCATTTATAATCTCGTATACAAAATAAATTGAACAGAATCAAAACAAATTGAACAGAATAAAAATAAATTGAACAGAAATCACTTAGGTATGAAATGCAACAAAAGAGCCCCTGATTACTTTTGGACAGGGGAATCAAAAAGACATTTTTTTTCATTTATTTATTTTCAGCATAACAGTATCATTATTTTTTCACCACAACCAGTGCTCCATGCAATCTGTGCCCTCTATAATACCCACCACCTGGTACCCCGACCTCCCACCCCGCCCCCCCCCTGCCACTTCAAACCCCTCAGGTTGTTTTTCAGAGTCCATAGTCTCTCATGGTTCACCTCCCCTTCCAATTTACCCCAACCCCCTTTTCTCTAACTCCCCATGTCCTCCATGCTTTTTGTTATGCTCCACAAATAAGTGAAACCATATGATAATTGACTCTCTCTGCTTGACTTATTTCACTCAGCATAATCTCTTCCAGTCCTGTCCATGTTGCTATAAAAGTTGGATATTCATCTTTTCTGATGGAGGCATCATACTCCATAGTGTATATGGACCACATCTTCCTTATCCATTCATCCATTGAAGGACATCTTGGTTCTTTCCACAGTTTGGTGACCGTGGCCATTGCTGCTATAAACATTGGGGTACAGTATGACCCTGCCATTTCACTCCTGGGTATTTACCCCAAAGATACAGATGTAGTGAAAAGAAAAAGACATTTTTTGATTAACTGGTATCTAATGAACTTTGAAAGATACATGGCATTCAAACAGGTAGAAAAAAGCAAGAGCATTTTAACTGGAGGCAACAGTAGGAACAAAGACAAGAAAACCAAAAATAATGAGCCATAGAGAGAAAATGACAAATTCCCAGAAAAATAAAGTGAAAGATGTTATAAAAAAAAATACCAAAAATTGAAGACTGAGTGCATCACTCACGACTACTCCACGATATGCACATCTTCTAGACTTTCTAAGAGCTTAGGTAGATGAAGGAATTATTCTCATTAATACTGGCAGATGAAAATGCTGCAGTGAATTTAGAAGACAAATGTGCAAAGACATTTCTTAAAATAGTTAACTACAAAATCACATGGTATCAGAATGAAAATATCATTGAGGTGTGCCTGGGTTGCTCAGTCTTTAAGCGTCTGCCTTCGGCTCAGGTCATGATTCCAGAGTCCTGAGATCGAGCCCTACATTAGGATCCCTGTTTGGTGGGAAGAAAGAAAACATCATTGGGAGACATCACCCACTTTCACAGAAAGGATAGAAATCCTTGGGGGCACCTGGGTGGCACAGTGGTTAAATCTCTGCCTTTGGCTCAGGTCATAATCTCAGGGTCTAGGGATCGAGCCCCATATTGGGCTCTCTGCTCAGCGGGGACCCTGCTTCCCCCTCTTTCTCTGTCTGCCTCTCTGCCTACTGTTATTTGATCTCTGTCAATAAATAAATAAATAAATAAAATCTTAAAAAAAGGAAAAAAAAAAGAAATCCTTTCTGATCTCCTTTATGGTTTCCATTCAGGTTTTGCTAAAGTTCATTTCATTACAGGTTTCTTTACTGAAATTTGCAACATAGCTTTTGGAAAGCTCTTTTTTTCTTGAGTTGATTGGAAATCAGAGGAAAGCCGAAAATCAGGAAATCAGAAAAAAGGACAGACCTACTTGTTTGTCCATCCCTGGGTCCCAAATTAAGAAATTGGGATCACGTTTTTTTCTTCTCCTTAAACCTGAGGTTTGTGTATTATATATTCTCTGTCTAAATCGGTATAAAAATTCTGATTACTCTGGTATCCCTTTTTGGACTAGTTCCCAGACTTTTGAGTCTAATGGACCAGTAAATTTAAATCAGATCAAAGGTTTGTCAAGTGATTGCATTTAAAAAAAAATCGCTATCGTGCATCTAATTTCCCTTCTATTACATAAGTAAAAATATAAATTTCAGTGACAAAGTGGGAAGAAAATAATCTCAGAATTGAAACCGCCCATATCTGACAACAACTTAATCTTGTCATATTTTGTTAAACTATACGCAATGTAGTTCTTATGTTTCTCCCATTTCTCCATAGATTAGAGAAAATTTCTTTATCATCAAGAGACCAACATTTTGAAAGCACTCTTCTGTGCGACCTCCATTTTGTAGATATCTCTGGTTAAAATGTCCTATCAGAATTGAGCACCCAGACTACCTGGGCAACTCTGTTGGGGAAGCAGCTGACTCTTGATTTCAGCTCAGGTCACTCGATCTCAGGGTCCTGGGATCGAGCCCCCTGTAGGGCTCTGCACTCAGCAGGGAGTCTGCAACTTCCCCTTCTCCCTCTGTCCCAGCTCCTGCAGGCTCTCTCTCTCTCAAAAAATAAATCCTAAACAAATAAACAGACAAAAACTACTGTGCTGTCCACATCGTTTTCCCCTTTTCAGACCTGTCCCTGAGCAGCCACATACAGCTCCTCTTGGCGTCGTCAGTCTGTCTGCTCACCAGGCGCTCAGACTCTAGGAGCCACCACTCCACGTCTTTACCTGTGCAGTGAAGTTGTTAAACCTAAAGGCAACACTTGATATTTATTTTTGTTCAGCTGTATCCTGTTCATTTGTCCTAGGGTTGTGTCCTGTTGAACATTTTAAAAATAATAGTGATGGGTCTCTATAAATTTTATTTATGATGTCTTCAGGCTGTCAAAAAAATTTGAGCAGAAAAATGATATAAAACTCTTCATTAAATATATTCTGTGTATCAGTAGTATGTCATTTTCTCTTTTGCTTGACATAAATAAAAATTGAATCAGTTTTATGTACTTTAAAAAAATTCTGTCAGTTTGAAGTTTTGGCAAACACAGCTTTGTATGTCTTTATCATCTGTTCTTTTTTTTTATGAAGAGGTTTTTAAAAATAAAAATTCTATATATTTAAGGTATATCATGTGATGATTAGATAGGAGTACACATAGTGAAATGATTACTACCATTAAGTTAACCAACATCTCTTCACAGTCAGCACATTCTGGTGTGAGATGAGTGTACAGTATTACTAAATATAGTCATCGTACCTGTATTTTAGATCTTATTTATCCTACATCACTGCAAATTTGCGCCCTTTGCCCAACATCCTCCCATTTCTCCAGGCCCTTGTAATCACCATTTTACTCTCTGCTTCTATGAATTTAACACTTTTTAAAATTCCAGTACAAGTGAGATCATACGGTATTTGTCTTTTTCTGTCTGACTTATTTCACTTAGCGTCATGTCTTCTAGGTTCTTCCAAGTTCATTTGTGTCGTCACAAATGGCAAGATTTACTTCTTTCTGAGGAATGAATAATACTTCATTGTGTGTGTATATCTTCTTTATCCATTCATCTGTCAATGGACATTTAGGTTGTTTCCATATCTTGGTTATTGTGAATAATGCTGGAGTGAACATGGGAGTACAGATATTACTTAGAGATACTAATTTCATTTCCTTTGGAGATTTTGGATCACATGGTAATTCTACTTTTAAGTTTTTGACGAATCTCCATAAGGTTTTCTACAATGGCTGCACCAGTTTGCATTTCCATCAAGAATATACCAGGGTTTCCTTTTCTTCACGTCTTCTCCAATATTTCTATCTTCTGCTTTTTTCATAATAGCTGTCCTAAGAGATAGGAGATGATATCACATTGTGGTTTTGATTTGTATTTTTCTGATAGTGATTCATGTTGAGCACCTTCTCATGTATCTCGTGGCATTTGTATGTCTTCTCTTGAGAAATATCTATTCAGGTCCTTTAACCACTTTTTAATCAGGTTATTTGTTTTCTTCCTGTTGAGTTATTTGAACTCCTTATATATTTTGGATTTTAATCCCTTATCAGATGTGTGGTTTACAAATACTTTCTCCCATTTTGCAGATTTCCTCTTTACTATGTTGTTTCCTTTACTGTGTAGAAGGTTTTAAATTTGATGTAATAACACTTCTCTGTTTTTGTTTTGTTGACTGTGCTTTTGCAGTCACATCCAAAAAGTCATTGTCCTGACCAGTGTCAAGAAGCTTTCTCCCTAAATTTTCTTCTACAAGTTTTATGGTTTTAGGTCTTACATTTAAGATTTTAATCCATTGTGAGTTGATTTGCGTGAGTTAAGGGTCCAATTTCATTCTTCTGTGTGTGGGAAACATGTTTTCCCAGCACCACTTAGTGAAGAGACTACTGTTTCCTCCTTGTGTGTTCTTGGCACTTTTGTTGAAATTTAACTGACCATAAATGCATGAATTTTTCAAGTTTTGGCAAACCTAACTGTATTTTTTCATCATCTGTTCAACATTTTCAAGAAACGTCTCTGTTGTTTTTGTCATGATCAAACAAGTTTAAATTAAAACAATAACAAGAAAGATTTATTATTTTGCTGCCAAGGAACTCAACAACTAATTTGGGGTCAGAAAGAATCAGGAGATAAAATCTATTGGTAACCTGTAAGCAGAAACCATTTTAAAATAGGAAAAATGGCTATAAAGAGTTAGAAAAATAATGACTTCATGAAGTTAGAAATGTGTAAGGAACCTAGGAAAGACCTTAGATAAGAAGACAAATAACCAAAGGGCAGGTGGCCACAGACCCAGGACTAGAAGGAATATTTCAGAAGAAATTTGTCCTTGTGTGGACCATTTACCTAAAAGGTGATAAGCTGACTATGAACAAATTGTTGAGTCTGAAATCTCTTTGGAAAGATTTAGAGCATAAATGAATTGACTTTAAAAAGCAACTATGAATCTCATAAAATCTGCTTTCATCTTATTAAACCATGGTGCTTTGGTTATAGCCAAAGTATAAATGTTGGCTAATACAACTGTGCAAGATAATGAAGAGATTTATAGATTGAAGCTCTTATGTAGAAGAAAAAAAAGTGTATGATTTGTGTAATGACTATAGCATTGGATATGTAGTTAAAACATCTGACATTCCATTAGTTACTAAATTCAAGTCATTTGGTATTTTTGTTTCATTGTGTGTTATGTAGCAGTTATTAAGTCTTTCTTATATATAATACTGTTTTTCAAAAATTGACACTGATAAAGTAATCAAAATGAACATATTTTGCAAAATTTAAGATTTATATTTTTGTTATACATGCAAAAATTCTGTGTGCCTTGCTTACATGAATTTCACTTGAGGTTAATTTAAATTATAAATGTAAATGTTTATAAATATGTATAATGTGTTTATAGTCAGTAATAAAGCATTGAGTAAGTCTGAGTTTCTTTTAAGTTATTTAAAGGTGGGCAACCACTTTACAGTCTATAATGTCTATGAATTTCTGCAGATTATTCCTCATCATGATTTAGCATTTGAGATGTAACTGTTTTACAAGGTACTGCCTTAATAGAACTTGCATTTGTTGCATATTCAATACCATTCAGCAGGTGATATATACAGTAGAAAGTTCTATTAAAATTAAGTAGATCTCTTTTAAAGAACAATTGTTATTTTTTATTTATTCAATAAACTGTGCATGCATGAGATAACCCAATCTAATCTTGTAATTGATAAATAAATAGATGTTTTTAAAATAAAATAATTATGTCAGTTAGTTCTTTGTGGTTAATCCAAAGACCAGTTATATGGCACCATATAGCAATTACTTTTTTAATCTAAATAATGTTCTCCAACTCCTTACAAAACAGAGCTATTCTTCAAGGTCACTTTCTCATTATCTTTAACCTGGAAGAAGGTTTCCATAAGAATACAAATGTGACCTCTCTTTTACCTCTACCTTGGGCAAAGCAATGTGAAATATTATTGGAACATACTCTGCTGTTTTGCTATGAGTCTTACAATAATTTACCCACTCCATAAAGGTTAAGTCATGTCATCCCACTAAAACCTGCTAAGCCTACAAAATAGATTATTTTATGGTAAAGCAGCTTTCCTTTCCAAGTGTGCTTTGCCCTAGAGGAAATGAAGTTGCCACTTTAGAATGCTCAATAACACGTTCCGCTCAGCACTGTAACTCACGGAGATTAATCAGTTTCTGCTCTGTTTCATCACTCAGTCCAGCCAAATTATGGCTGCCAACCTTCAGGCTGTACCTATGCACTCGAGGACACAGTCTTTAAAGCAGGTTTTCTCCATTTTGGTTTTGGTTTTTGTCTTCCATTATGTATATAGAATAGATTTTAAAATCAGTTATTTCAAATTTAGCAATTTTTATGCTTTTAAAGAAAATTAATTTTCCTTATAGAAGTTTATTTTCTAATTTTAAGTATTTTATTTTATGATATTTTGGTGTAAAGGACTTCCATGGTAACACTTAAGAAAATACCACTTAGGAGCTAAGATTCTCTACTAGAATTGCCCACTTAAGTAATACAGTGTAATTATTATTTTAGCGGAAATCTAATATTTACTTTATTGTTACTTATCACTGTAACATCACAATTTGTGAATTTTTGTTTGCTTATTGCTTTTGATGTTAAAGAAATATGTGACTAACTTTTAATTCATTTTTCTGCCTTTTATTTTTTAAGTTTTTTTTTAATTTTTTATTTTTTATAAACATATATTTTTATCCCCAGGGGTACAGGTCTGTGAATCACCAGGTTTACACACTTCACAGCACTCACCAAAGCACATACCCTCCCCAATGTCCATAATCCCACCCCCTTCTCCCAAACCCCCTCCCCCCAGCAACCCTCAGTTTGTTTTGTGAGATTAAGAGTCACTTATGGTTTGTCTCCCTCCCAATCCCATCTTGTTTCATTGATTCTTCTCCTACCCACTTTTTCTGCCTTTTTTAAACATGAAAATAGGAATTCGTATTATCCATATCATTCTAAATACATTCTAAAATGCACTCAGATATAAAAAGCTAAAATGGATTATGGTTTATGAAGAGACTTTAGAAAATGTGACCCAGCTCAATTTGGTATGAGTTAAACATGAGTTATATCATCTTATCCCCCTTCCTTGAGAAATTTCATTCCCATGGTTGCTATGTGCGGGACCAGACAGACCTTCCTGGGAAGCTTGAGGTTCTTGCTGCGTATTCTGGTCCTGGTGGATGTGTCCTGGCAGATGATACACGGAGCCTCCAGACCCTGCTCTCCACACGTCGCAGCCATTGGCCACATGTGGCTCTTGAGCCCTCGAAATGGTGTTAAGTAAGATGGAGGGTGTGAGGTTTTACAGTTTTATTTCATTTTGCTCAATTAAATTAAATAATGGATTAAAATTAGGTAGGCAGTGTAAAGTAAATTTAGATCAAGCATACATTTCTTGTTTTGCTAGGACTGTACGTGACCTCTGACATTTCAGCCTATGAGTAAGACATGCTGCAAATGTAAAACACAAGATTTCAAAGATAAGGTATAAAATGGGAAAGTAGACCATCTCAGGGAAAATTTTTATTTTGATTACATGCTGAATGATAAGATTTTGGATATATTATATGAAATATACAACTAAAATAAATAAAATAAACAATTAAAATAAAATATACAATCAAAGTTAATTTCATTTGTTCCTATTTCACTTTTTTTTTTTTTTTTTTTTTTTATAAACATATTTTTTTTTCCCCGGGGGTACGGTTTTTGAATCACCAGGTTTTCACACTTCACAGCACTCACCAAATCACATACCCTCCCCAATGTCCATAATCCCACCCCCTTCTCCCAAACCCCCTCCCCCCGGCAACCCTCAGTTTGTTTTGTGAGATTAAGAGTCACTTATGGTTTGTCTCCCTCCCAATCCCATCTTGTTTCATTTATTCTTCTACCCACTTAAGCCTCCATGTTGCATCACCACTTCCTTTTGAAGATTTTATTTATTTATTTGACAGAGGGAGATCACAAGTAGGCAGAGAGGCAGGCGGAGAGAGAGAGGGGGGAAGCAGCCTTTTTCACTTTTTTAACATGGCTACCAGAATAGTTAAAATTACCTATATGGCTTGCATTGTATTTCTGTTGTGTGTATTTCTATTATGTATTTGCATTGTATTTCTAGTGCAGTGGTGGTTCAGGTGTTGGAGACTCTGGTAGTTCTCTGCATGCAGGGGAACTTGGCAGCAAATTCCCACAAAACTTAAAATGTCCTCTGTCGTTATAGATCCTTTCAAGAGAAAAATCACTTATGATGCCGATTTCCCAAAATATGTTTTTGGCAATGTCCATGAGATTTCTTAGGGCTTGAGTATGCCACATGCCATGTATATCTAAATATTATACCCTCAGGCAGCTCCCCAGATTCCAGGGAGAATCGCCACGTACAGCATTCTGTGCATCAGATGATCAGGGGCGCTGCGTGGCTCAGTCCGTTGAGCATCTGACTCGTGATTTCCACTCAGGTCATGATCTCAGGGTCATGAGATCGAACCACCTGTCAGGCTCCCTGCTCAGCAGGGAGTCTGCTTGAGAATCTCTCTCCCTCTGCCCCCACCTCCCAAAATAAATTAAAAAAAAATCTTTAGAAAACAAACAGACAAAAAGATGATCAGCTGTTGGTCAGATATAACATGATGCTACTCATTTTGTTGCTCGTCTTCTATTCTGATGTCATTTGTGATATTATATAATGTCCCCATGGATGTCATATATATATATATTTAATTTTTTACAGATTTTATGTATTTATTTGGCAGACAGAGAGCACAAGTAGGCAGAGAAGCAGGCAGAGAAAGAAGGGAGCGGAGTGGGGGTGGGGGGAGCCGGCTCCCTGCTGAAGCAGAGAGCCTGATGCGAGGGGCTCAATCCCAGGATTCTGGGATCATGATCTGAGCCGAAGACAACAGCTTAACCCACCTGGCCACCCAGGCGCCCTGTCACATGGACATTTTATATCGACACTTTCCCCTACAGTTAAATGCCCTTTATCAGCCAGCTGACGTTAGATTCCTCACTTTCTTTCTCTCATTCTTTCCCTCATCCTCAGACTCATCCTTGGCAGGTAAAAAGAACACATAACACGAGTAAATCAAAGAATGTGTGTGAGATTCCCTACCCCAGTATTTAGCACACAGATTTTCATATGCTAAACATTTCTAATTTTTATTACTAGCTTCAATTAAATATTCAAAGCATTAAGTTAAATACCAGAGGGCATTCAATTCTTCTGATTCAAAAATTATTTCTGACTAATGAGTACTAATTAATTCTCAGGTCAGTTAACAAACATTTATTGAGTTTACATTGTTCAAGGAACTGTGTTGTCAACACTGAAGATTTGGCAGAAATAGAAACACATGAAATTTAATAATCTGAACTCACAGAGAATAATTGTATCAGTGAATGAATGCAGTATATTTAGCAAAAAAAAGCCAATGCTGGTATAGCATACAGACTTGTTCATTTATTATTTTGAGATTTCCATTCTGTTTCTTATGTTAAACAGGGTATCTTGTGTGCAACTGCAAAGCAGCCATTTGTACATGTAAAATAATGCTGAGTTTGTGTCTTATGAACCGCAAACTCCAATCGAAATATTTTTACATACTTCGACTTAGTAAAGTATATAAAATTACTTCCTGGGAAAGCAGATGGACTCGTACTTCATGGAGTTTACATGTTTCTCGTTTTCTTGTACCTTTTACTTTTTTCAGAGTGATTTGACACATAACATCCCATTTGCTACTTGATAAAAAATGGGGAATTTGGGATATTTTTGGTAAAATTACTGTAGTGAGGGGTGCCTGGATGGCTTGGTCAGTTGGGTGTCTGACTCTTGGCTCAGGTCATGATATCAGAGTCCTGGGATTGAGACTTATGTCGGACTCTGCGCGCAAGTCCGTTTGGGGCTGTCCCCTCTTCTCTCCCTCTCCCCCTCCCTCCCCGGAACTCTCTCTCTCTAAAATACAAAAGAAGTCTTTAAAAAAATACTGTAGTTGAGATTCAACTTTGTCATTTTGTTAGAATTGAAATCCTCACTTACAAAACAACCTGAGATCTCTCAACGGATACCAGCTCGCTTAAGATGCTCCTGATCAGCAATCGGAACAGAGACAGCATTTGGTGAGACAAAATTCTTCTAGGAAATGTGCTGCTGACTGCATGCAAGAAACAGATCAGAAATAATTAAATTCAGAATTAAACATTTTACCTTTAAGTTTCTTTAACTTTAACTTTTTACGATCTCAGTAGAGAGTCATATATAAGTTTTAACAGTGAGTTATTTGATTTAAAAAATGTCCAGGGGCTCCTGGGTGACTCAGTGGGTTAAAGCCTCTGCCTTCAGCTCAGGTCATGATCTCAGGGTCCTGGGATTGAGCCCTGCACTGGGCTCTCTGCTCAGCGGGGAGCCTGCTTCCCTCTTTCTCTCTGTCTGCCTCTCTGCCTACTTGTGATCTCTGTCTGTCAAATAAATAAAATCATTTAAAAAAATGTCCAGAACTCTCCTTGAAGAAGCACTACTCTTTCCTTCAGGGTTATCTTCCAGAAGACTCTTTATGACATAGTTTTAGTGACCAGTGTTGAACAAAAGTGAAAGACACGATGAGTGTGGACTAGAAAATATGGGCATCTGAGACTCTTCCCTGCCTCCCATATATTAAATTTACACCAGAGTCTGGTCACCTAGTAAAAGTATGATCCTGTTGAAAAAAAAATATTTATTGAGCTAGGTATTTGGGGAAATGAAGAAATAAGTACAATAGTCTTTGCACTCAGAATTCATAGAGTAGAATAGGGCAGAGTGAGGTAAAACAAATGTACAATTAACAAAAACCAAAGAATGGATGTTCATTTCCTAACAGCTGGAAGAGAATCCCGGTTTCAGTAGATTAGGAGAGAGATCCCATCTGGTGAAAGTCTGGATCTTCACAAAATAAGCATTTGAAATTAGCTGCACAGGATGGCAGATACTTGCAGGTAGAGATGGAACAGAATGTTTTACAAACAGAAAAAAAAAAACTATGTGGACATAAGGAAGAAAATGTAAATCATGATCAGGGTATAGCAAATAATGCTTGATTATAGCATATGGTAAGTGTAAGTGATTAGAGCTCAAGATAGAAACTGAAGTCAAGTTGTAAAGTTTTTGACTATCATGACACGGATTTTATTCACCGGACAATGAAAAGATACAGTTATTGATGGAACTGTAGGAATGTTTATCTGACAGTAGAATGGATTAGAGTGGATAGAATTTGGAGGAGTATTGGTTGGCAAGAAGACAAGTTTTGTGAGCACTGAAGCCGGCTTTCTTTGGGATCCAAGTCCTGGTGAGACTCAGGTAGTTCGGGAAACTAGGCTGCATGGAAATATTTCCAACAATAAATTTTAAAAGCATTCACAAGTAAAAGGTTTATTTAGATTTTTAGATTAAAAATGTTCTTTATTTACTTAATCTCACAAAAAAACTGAGGGTTGCTGGGGGGGGGGGGGGGGGGAGCGGGGGGGGGGGGTTATGGACATTGGGGAGGGTATGTGCTTTGGTGAGTGCTGTGAAGTGTGTAAACCTGGTGATTCACAGACCTGTACCCCTGGGGATAAAAATATATGTTTATAAAAAATAAAAAAATTAAAAAAACAAAACAAAACAAAAGTTCTTTATTTAATTATTTAATTCAAAATATAAATGGCCTTGGTCCGTTTGAGTGGGATTCCTTCACACACAAGCACGAATCAGTTTAATCTATTTTCTTCTTCCCATCTGATTTCACTGTAATTTCCCAGACAGATATAATGATTTAGAATTGGATACAATTAACAAAAAAAGCCTCAAGTAATGACAGAGCGAAACTGGTAGAACTGCAGAACTTTACTGTCATAATGGGAGCTTTTAATATATGTCTCTCAATTAGTGATAGGTCAAGAAAATGGAAAAGGAGCAGAAATAAAGAAGGTTAAATACCAAATGTGATTTATTAAAAACGGTACGTAAAAGTACAGGGTTTATACGTAAACACTTTTCTTAAAAGATTTTATTTATTTATTTGACAGAGAGAGAGGCAGCAAGAGAGGAAACACAAGCAGGGGGAGTGGGAGAGGGAGAAGCAGCCTTCCTGCTGAGCAGAGAGCCTGATGCCCGGGTTGATCCCAGGACCCTGGGGTCATGACCTGAGCCGAAGGCAGACGCTTAACTATTAAGCCACCCAAGAGTCCCTTATATATAAACACTTTTAAAAATAAGATCTAGTGCTCCATATCACTCGGCATCAGGGAAATACAAATCAAAACCA